>NC_035434.2:140290641-140588403 GCF_002127325.2 Helianthus annuus
GTTTAGTATAAAAAAAAGTAATTAACTTTTCAAAAACAAAATATGTATCTTTTAGGGGACCAACTTTTTATACTAGATAACGATATCGATCATGGTATTGTCCTTAACTTACCACACTCGTGATGCTAATTTGTATGCTTATATGTTATTGAATAGTTATAATGTTTTCCTTTAATCATTTTAATGTATAAGTTATAATAATAACAATAATAATGTTTTCATTTATATGAATCACTTTAATTTATAAGTAATTATATAGTAGGATGAAAATTATTATAGAACACTAATTATTACGAAAATAAATTTAACAACTAAATTATTAAGTTTTGAGATTTAAGGATCATATTTTTTAAATTTTATATTTCTTACAATCATGTGTATTATATATACATTAAAAACACATATTTTTTTACCTATACACCGCCTACATATGTAGGTTATGTGTAGGTTAAATTACCTAACCTACACATAACCTACATCAGGTTATATAAAAATTGGAATTATATATCTTATATCTGTAACATTTTCATTTATGTAGGTCCCTTTTTGTCGGAGGATGACGAACCTCAAACCTTGTTATACTAACCCACTAGCGAGTGCGGAATCCAAGCTAGCGAGCAAACCGGGATTAAGCAAGTATAAACACAACACACAAGGGTTCACCGATTAACACAACTTGTATTAATGCAAATGAAGGTTTCGGTTACAAGCACAATGTTTACAAACCTAACTTGTAAACTCTCAAAGTGTGTGTGTGAGTTCCGGACAGAAAGCTCTCAAGAAGTCTCTCTCTCTTTCGGTGTGTGCACCTATGTGAACTCTCAGAACTGTCTAACACAACACACTGCATGGGTATTTATACCCATACACAGTAGGTCCGGTCCGAAGGATCCGATAGATGGTCCGAAGGATCATCTATCGATGACATGATGTTCGAATGATCAGCAATGACCTCGAAGGATGATCCTTCGAGGTCTAACAATCGAAGCATATCTTTCGAGTACCTCGAAGGATCAACAGTATCCTTCGAGGAGCTATCCTTCGAGACAGACAACTACTTTCTAACTGTTTGACCAAGTCAAACCGGAGGATGGTTGACTTGGTCAACTTACAGACTTAGAACATCGTTTATATACAGACCGAATACAGACAAAGTACAGACACAAGTGCATCAACAAACTCCCCCTTGGCTGTAGCTTTGTCGTTATCTTCTATAGTTGTAGACTCGTCTCGATGTCCTTTCAAGTCTTCAAAGTCGGAGGATCTTCAAAGTCTTCACGTCTTGAAAGCAGAGAGTGTATCAACAAACTATCCGTATCATGTAGAAAGTGTGTTGACAAACTCCCCCTTAACATAAGCTCCCACTTGAGTTATGCTCGTGAAATACTTTAACTTTATGAAGTGAGATCCTTGTGGTGTTGATGATGGCCAGCGGCAACTCGATCATCTTCATCAGTTGAGTGCCTTCACGTTGTGTCTTCATCCCGAAGCTTGTCATCGACCATGTTCTCCTAGCCTTTAGAATCTGCACATGCAAGAAATCTAAACGCATAATGAGAACAATTGCTTGGAATATAGTATAAACAAATGACACACGAATGACTATGTCATAATCAAACACCGTCCGACAGTTTGAAAGTTTAATAAATTTGTCAATTTTTAGTCTTTAACTTTCAAAACATGCAAATTTCGACCGTTTATGAAGATTTAGTCAGTTTGGTTTTCGTTCAGGTTTCAGGTAACGAAGACTTGAGCTCCAACATCGTACGATCGAAAATAAAATAGAAGTAAAATCTTTTTGGCTTTTATAAACTTTATATTAAAACAGATTTTAGGTGTGTTTTAATATTAAGAAAGACAACAATTTAAAATCCTTTGAGTGTTATCAAACGACATCACCGCTAATGTCGTGCTGATATGCACCAAACGACGAAACTGTTTAAAAGAAAAACAACAAAAGTTAAGCAGTAAATAAATATATACAGACATTCTTTTTGCGAGTTTCGAGGGTAAGAGAATCATATCAGTGTACGGTCATGCCAAAACACTCTTGTTGTTCAGTTAGTTAACATTAAGATAAGCATCCTATAACAATTATCGGTATTGTTGTCCACTTAAGCTCAACTTATCAGATGTAATCATGGCGAGGGGATACGTTAAGGTATGATTTATACTTACCGACCGGTGTTCATCCACATCACGACACATTCCCGTATCAAGGTATGCACGAGAGTTCATCTTACCGGTGAGTATACCGATTATCATCTGTTTGACCGTATAAATTGTGAGATACTCACTTATTTTGATTTGAAAACAAGCCCTATGTGATATAATCACTTATTGATGAGGAACTTGATTTTCGTATGCATGAGGGCACAGGTGCAAGTCCGTGAACAGGTCAGTACTTCCGTACAGCAGAGAGACGAACTTGACACCCGGATAAATGTGATATTTTATCACTTATTTGTTTTGGACATGTGATTGTTTATCACTTATTGAGGTCGAATGCAGTATGTATTATGTACACGTATGTATAGTATCATGGAAGATCTAGACTTGCGTCCCCGTTATTTTTCGGTAAAAGATACAACCATGATACCCAGATGATAAGCAGCATAAAGACCGAATATCTCAGAACCTCGGCAATCTATCAAACGAAATTTCGGTACTAAGACCATATGCCAATGAGTGGTTCCCACCTGGTCTTCAGTCGATTAAGATTTATATCACCCTGCACACTTTAAAATGATTGTGAGCCTACCGATACATCTTATATAGAGCTGCTTATCGTTCTTCATTTAAGGTTTAAAGAGGTTTGGATAGACCACTGATGTACTATCATTTTCTCTTTTGCTCGCCAGGAAACTCATTTTTGTTTTTCTATTGTTTTTGTGTTTTTGAATTTTTCGATGTTTTTGGATTTTCAGATTTTTGAATTTACTCCCCCTAAAATCAATAAACTAAGACAAATTTAAAACACAAAGGTATTTACAAAAATGATTTTCCGATGTTGGTTTACTCTTGTGCTTGACCTTAATGCCGTTTACCAAAATTAATTTTAATCAGAAATGATTTTATTGAATTTTGGAAAAATCAGTTGGCATATCGGTAAGCGGTGCGGACCATGACAACATTGATGAGTTTCATATTGAAACAATCACGTGTGAGGTGATATCTGAGATCAACGTGTCAGGTCAAAGAGTGCTGTTCGAGATAATAATAATTCACAAAGTAGCTTAAATATCGACAAGTATAGGAGAGATTAAGAATTTAAAGGCGTATCCTGCAACTGTTCCGTGCATTGCAAGGAATCTAAGCACTCTCCCAACTGGATATCCACCCGGTGTGGACTTCAAGGTCGAATTTGCAACTACTGAAAAGTCTCTTGACAGCAATAAAATCATAAACCTCCGGGTCCGGCTGGTCTTCCACATTGTACCAGCGAAGGTCTTGACTTTCTCTTTCAGAAATGGTGTGCGGATGTTCAATCCATGCAAAGGCATCGGCACACATTTCACTTCATTCGTTCCTGAGGACCCGATCAAAAACCAGAATGACCAAATTTTTGGCACGTTCTTCATTTGGTCGAATTTTGCAACTTCATTCAGCCACATTTTCTTTTTCTTTTCTCTCTCTCCATCAAAGGCAACAATTTCTTCTGTCGCCTATCTTGTGCAAGGACATTCCACTATCAACAATCCTAAGACTATCAATAGTTCCTCCTGGAACTTCCTGCACACTCACTCAGAGATTAGTTGGAGAGAGGGACCCAAGCCATTGTGGTCTTGGGTCTTCCATTTTCATCAATGACAATAACTTCTTGTCTTTGATGGTTTGTAAATTGTGATGGTCCCCCTGATTCAGTAACCGATTTAGGTTTCCATGTCTGTTTTGTTTTATCAGTGTCATTCTTTAAAATTTTAACTTCATTACAGTTTGAAGTTTTTGAATTTGTTGATTTTACAGAAACAGATTGTTTTTGAACCACATCGGTTTTAATTGCCTTTTCAATCCTTTTGACCTGTTGGCGTTTCTGCTTCTTCTCCCTTTCTTTTACAAGTCGGGGATCTTGTTTTGTGGAAACAGATGGCTTACGGTCAGTCTTGCCACGGGGATCATCAACCTTTCCTTTTTGCTTATGAAGATAAGGGCAATTTCGAATTATATGCCCAATGGTTCCACACTCAAAACATGATCTTCGTTCAACATACCTCGAAGAATCATGTGTTCGCTTAGCCGATGATGTTGAACTTTGTGAACCCGAGGTACTAGGCTGTGAACTGTTTTGTTCATTTCTTTTCAAAACAGTAGCTTTCTTGACAAAATCTAAGTTAGATTTATTTTCAAACGTTTCAATTTTGTCCGTTCCCGTCGATTTCACAAAGTTAACATTTTTCTTCTTCTTTTGATTCGGCTTCTTCTGGACTTGAGCCGGTGCCTTTCCTTTGGGCTTGGTGTGATTTTGCTGTTTTGGCATTGCTGGTAATTTCTTGTTGCCAAATTGTTTTCGAACTTCAGCCTTTGGGATTGGAGGACACTGTGTAACTGTAACATGTGGTCCTTTCTTCCCCAAAAACTTACTTGTCGAATTTTCAAAGACTTTATCGATTAAGGATTGATTAACGTTCTTAATAGGAAAATCTTTGTCTGAGTAAATTTTATCATCACCAACCAAAGTGTACAGCAAGGTCACACTCTCCGACTCCTTCTCAGACGAGGACTCAGTTGCAACAGTCTTAGCGGGTGTGGCAGGGGGATCACATAGAATGTGATTCTCAAGAGGTATGTCCTCATTTTTGACTACCGCATCAGACTTTGCTGGAGCAGCATCATCAGATTCATCATCTGAAGAATCAGCATCCTCAACCTCAACTGGAGGATCCTGTTTCTGTTCAGCAGTTACAGATGTATCTGCTGACACATTTGAATCTGAGGATACTTCTTTCTGGTATCCGAGTCCTGCTGCAAACTCCTTCACATCAAGAGGAACAGATGGTTCGAAGAACACTCTATCCTCCTCATCAGGCATGGCATCATAATTGTGTCTGACTGGTGGTGGACATTTTTTGTAACCTATGCATGTGACATCCCGTTTTTCTTTCTGAACGTCAATGATGTGATCCAACACATAGCTAGAGCTCAAATAACTGTCTAGCTTAAGCTGGATCGCATCACTTTCAGTTTTGACACAAGCCATTTCCTTTTGCATCATCTCAAGGCGAGATATATACAAATTAATGTCCGTTTGTTTTCTGGAAACCATTTTAGTCAATTCAGTTTTATCTTTCTTTAAAGTCTCAATCATTGACTTAAATTCTTTTTCATGGTTTTCATAAAACATATTGGCTTCTGTGCATTTTGAAAGATCCACAGTCAACTTCTGATTGTGGATGAATGTCACATCATATTTTTCTTGCAAAGCCTCGTGTTTGCTTTGCAATGCACACCACTCATCATTCAAGGAACCATGTTTGTCTTGCAAGTCAAACAAACTAGCTTGTAAAGCATCATGTTTGGCTTGCAACTCAGACATGTTTGCCTCTAACTTAACACATTTAGCCTGCAAGCTATCACAGTTATCACAGTTTACAGCAATGGGTTCATCGACACATACCTGACTTGAAGAACTGTCGACATTAGCCATAAAGGCTGAATGGAGAGAAGACGAAGTACAAGCAGCTTGATCCATCAGAACAGATCTTCCAACACTTAGTGCTGCAGCTTCATCCAAACGTTCATCAATATCAGCATCAACTGAGACACCAGATGTCTCACCCACATTCTCATCACCTGACCTAGATGAATCTTCATCAACACTCCTGCTGTACCCAGAAGAGTCTTCATCTTCAGAAGATTCACCACCACTGGCGGAAGATTCTCCACCACTGGTGTTAACTACATCCTTCACAACTTGAGCAAAGCAAGCTGTACCATTAGGAGCATCACCACCAAACTGGATTGACCAGTCACAACCTTCATCCATCTGAACTACAAGTGCCCGGTTGGCTTGATTGTTGACGGGCACTAACGTACGTTCACTATTTCGGTTCTGGTTCTGCTGGTTGCCCTGGTTTCTGAAGGGGTTCTGGTTTCCATGCTGTGCTGGCTTTGCACATTCTCTCTTGAAGTGACCCCGTTCACCACAGTTGAAGCACCTTACTGCTTGTTTATCGAACCCATACTTGGTGTCTCTCTTACTTTCCAAGCTGGTTCTACCAGTACTTTCCAACCAATCCTTTGCTCTTCTCACAGCACTTGCAAAGGCCCACTTGATATCCATCAAGTCCATCTCTTCTTTATCTATCTGCCGATAGTCTTCCTGTGTCAGATTAATGTTGCCAATCTGACCTTCTATCAACCCACAGTACGCGCTCACTATAGTGTTAAGTAGCTCCATGTGTTCCTTGGCTACTTCTACACTGACTTTGGAGAAGCTTGAAGTGTCGAGCTGTACTGTATTTGGCTTTGATTGTTGACCAGCAGATGATGTTCCTCCATAACATGCACGTTGTTGTTGAGCAGGAGGAGGTGGAGGTGGTTGGATTGGATTTCCATACATGTCTGTGGTGGGAGGTGGCTTAACAGGAACTTGTATTGGATTGCCAAAACAATCTGTGCTTGTGACAAATGCCGTTTGAATTGGAGCATGTGAACCAGTTCTTGCAGACGAAGAGCTGGAAGCTCCATAATACATTTCTGGATTCTGTGGCAATGGAACTCTCTTCGCCTTCAATGTTTCCTCTTGATCCTTGTTTTCCAAAAGCTGCACGAAGTCGTTAATATTTGTAGTTGTCAACGCTCCGTTATACTTAAGGATTTCCAAGAAACTATTCCATTGAGGAGGTAAGGCATTAGCAAACTTCTTTACCACCTCTGCTTGAGTTGTTGTAACTCCAAAATTGTTCAACTCAGTAAGCAGGTGATAGAAACGACTTGTCATGTCTCCCAGAGACTCCTTATCCATGCAAGCGAAGCAGTCAAATTCTTTCTTGAGCAGATCATGACGCAACTGACGTGTTGCTTCATTCCCTACTCCTCTTGTTTTCAACCCGTCCCACAACTTCTTAGTTGTCTTGAAGCTGACAAACTGGTGATAAATATCCTTGCTCAAAGCCTGGGTGAGAATGGCGTATGCTTTCTTTTCCAGATCATACGTTTTCTTTTTATCTTCGGGAAGATCAGCAAATGACGCAGTCTCTGAAGCAGCAACCTCTATGGCTTGATCGAAATCTGTGGTGAAACGTATCCACAGTTCCGTATTTTGACCAAGAACATATGTTTTAAACCTCTCAGCCCATCCTGGATATTCATTCAAACTCATCAGTTTTGGGGGTCGATTCAAACTTCCTGTTTCGCTTTCGCTTAATAAGATACTTTGTACACTCGGAGTTTGACCCGTTACTAATGCCCATTGATTTGATGGTAAAGCATTTACTTGTGAAGATGTAGATACTGGAGATTCGGCCCATGATGGTGATAGACTTGTACACGTGTACTTTCCACTATCAGGAGCCGGTGTACCCCACCATGAAGGAGTAACACCAGAACTGGTATATTTTCCACTGTCTGGGGCAGGATTCCACCAACTCGGATTCATCTTTGATAAGCAAAATAAATGCTAAGTGAGTAATCCGAAAGATCACACAGCCGAAGGATCTTGGTCGAAAGATCTGAAATCACAGAAACTTGTTAACAATAAACTGACCACAATCGAAAGATCGACTATTGTTCGAAGGATCAACAGTACTCGAAAGATTACTGTTGAATCTCGAACAATGGTTTCGAAAGATTCAAGAACTCGAAGGATTCCCTTTTGAAAGATCCTTATCTTTCGAATTGAATATCCTTATCTTTCGTATAGCTGACTTTCGAAAGATCACACTTGTTCGAATGATCAACAGTGTTCGAAGGATCACTGTTGACTTTCGAGCACTGGCTTCGAAAGATTCAAAATCTCGAAAGATTCACACTTGAAAGATCCTTATCTTTCGAGATAAATCCCTATCTTTCGGACACTTATCTTTCGAATAGATTCCTTTATCGAAAGATATGTTTCAGACTTCGAAGGATGGGTCGAAGGATGATGATCTTTCGAGCCTTCCTTGATCGAAAGATGGTCTTTCGATGTCGAAAGATATCTTTCGAGAGGTTCTGACACAACTGACGTTGATGTGATAGGTTGGTGAAAAGGTGATGGGTTGGTAAGTCAACTTTCGGCAAAAGGGTATGGCAGGCTGTACTTTCTCACCAACCAAGATTTTCAAAGATAATTTACCCAAAAAGGAAAACCTTATCTTCAAACCAGTCACCGGAATATTGACCGGAATATGGCCGGAAATTACCAACACACTCAAAAACAAGTTTTTAAGTTACCCAACCCACTTACGAACACTCCCGGTAAGTTTAAAACACGTTTTCCAGTTTAAAAGTGTAGAAAAACCAACAAAAACGGGTGTTAAACCAAGTGTTCAAACACACACCAAGAACTTGAATAACCCGGTTTTAAACAAGGTAAAGAGCCAAGCTCTGATACCACTTGTAGGTCCCTTTTTGTCGGAGGATGACGAACCTCAAACCTTGTTATACTAACCCACTAGCGAGTGCGGAATCCAAGCTAGCGAGCAAACCGGGATTAAGCAAGTATAAACACAACACACAAGGGTTTACCGATTAACACAACTTGTATTAATGCAAATGAAGGTTTCGGTTACAAGCACAATGTTTACAAACCTAACTTGTAAACTCTCAAAGTGTGTGTGTGAGTTCCGGACAGAAAGCTCTCAAGAAGTCTCTCTCTCTTTCGGTGTGTGCACCTATGTGAACTCTCAGAACTGTCTAACACAACACACTGCATGGGTATTTATACCCATACACAGTAGGTCCGGTCCGAAGGATCCGATAGATGGTCCGAAGGATCATCTATCGATGACATGATGTCCGAAGGATCCGATAGATGGTCCGAAGGATCATCTATCGATGACATGATGTTCGAATGATCAGCAATGACCTCGAAGGATGATCCTTCGAGGTCTAACAATCGAAGCATATCTTTCGAGTACCTCGAAGGATCAACAGTATCCTTCGAGGAGCTATCCTTCGAGACAGACAACTACTTTCTAACTGTTTGACCAAGTCAAACCGGAGGATGGTTGACTTGGTCAACTTACAGACTTAGAACATCGTTTATATACAGACCGAATACAGACAAAGTACAGACACAAGTGCATCAACAATTTACTTTTTAAGTTTTTAAAATTAAGAAAATAGATGATTCATTTTATTCTGTATGTTTTCGCAATATTTAGTGTTCTGTATAGAATCTTTCTCACAATACAATATACAATTTATATATTTACATTATAAGCTTCACACTTTTTATATATTACAAAAGTACATTGGCATGATTCATACACTATAAACCATACCGGACCACCATAATTACATAAAAAAAACTAAATATTTTACATTTTAAAGATTTTTTTTTTTGCTTTTCCCATTTTGCCATGACTGGCCCATAAAGTTATCCTATAAGCTGCTTCTTTGTACAAATGGAGGGGTTCCACACACAGGCTCTTTTAGGTAAACTGCACTTGTGTTTGGAAATAGAGGGGCCTTTGGGTAATTAAATAAAATTATAAGGGCCAGTTGACTGATTGGATCAACATTCTATAATCAGTCCTCCCATTGGTGCTCTATGGGGAATACCCTTTCTCCTCTTGACTGCTCTGAAGCTTGCTGCGGTAGGCGGTGGCGTTGATGGAGTGAAGCTGGTGGCGTTATTGTGATTACTCCGCCGTCGGGTATGGCTGTTGCTGCTGTATGAGTCATCGGAATCCGACACCGCCATTATCAAATGTTTTTTCTCGGGCGAAATCTTCTTCTTCCTTTCAAAAATTTTGGATGTCCCAACAATCTGTTCCGTATATAAACACGAGATTTAATTATTAAGTATAAAATATATGTAAAAAAAATTGAAAAGATTCCCATTTGGGTTTTTGGATTCAACTTTGGAAAACCAATCATTTCATGTCCTTATTCCTATCCCCACTCATCAAATGTCAAATTTGTGATCATCTCAAAAAATAAGAATAACCGTAAAAAACGGTTAAACCTACCCCACCCTCCTCACTTTTTACTTGTATTTTTATCTTTAACTCGTCACAGTGTCACACCAGTAATATTTTCCTCTTTTCACATTAAAAGATAACAAAACCATTGATATGATGTTTTCAGGGTGCGGTACTGAGGTTGCCTTAACGTATCATTTTCCATTAATTTTCATCGTACCCTCTACTTTGCAAAAATATATATAAAGAGAAAAAAAGTATATCGTACAATTGGTCTTAACGTACATTACGTACGCGATTAGAAATCGCACGTTCATAACATGAAATTGCATGTGGGGAATCAGAACTTCGCATGTTAAAAAAATAACCATTTTCGCATGTGTATATATAAAATCGCATGTGTGTATAAAAAATCATTATCGAATGTTATAAAAGATAACCCAAATCGCATGACGTTCAATAATACCAAAATCACATGTTGATAATATCTCGCGTACGCAATGTATGTTAAGCCCTATTGTACAATAACCGGCCTCTACATATATATATATATATATATATATATATATAGATAGATAGATAGATAGATAGATAGATAGATAGAAAAGTATATCATACAATATGCCTTAACGTACATTGCGTACGCGATGGCAAAATCGCACGTTATGTTTACCAAAAATGAAAATCGCATATTTACAAAAACCTTGAAATCGCATGTACATAAAAAATACAAAAATCGCATGTTCAAAAATAACTCCAAATCGCATGTGATAAAGGGAAAGGGAAATCGCATGTTATAAACCCAATTCGCATGTTGATAATACGCAATGTACGTTAAGGCATTTTGTACGTTAACCGACCTCTCTCTTTCTCTATATATATATATCTATATTATATTTTTTTTGTCTTTCAGGTAAAAAGGAGAGGGAGGAGTGCGTTTATCGCAACCCAAAAAAATTTAATCAGTAGGATACGTTTAGCAAACCTTAAATGGTCTGCGGCCGCCATTGATAGGACGGCACATAAGGATTTCAAGTCGATTACGAAACAGGGGAGTAGGTGAAGCAATTAATTCAGCATTTCCCCAATTAGACTCATAACAATTTAATGACATTACCTTGCATCCAAGTGAACAGAACCGGAACGAATCAAGAAGGCTACGCTCGCAAACTTCGCAAGTGTTTGTAACACCTTTGCCTGGCTTCGGCTGTGGGCGTTCGTTCAAGAACACAACTTTCGCGCTGTTGATCACATAAGTCTGTACCGAACTAATGTCCAAGAACTTTTGAATCTCGGATACCCGAATCACATCATGATATGATGACCTCCTTATCTGCAAATTAATAAACAAAAATTACAACCATTTTCAAAATAAACAAAGAAACAGAGTAAAAGTCAAAATTGATGAAAACCCAAATGAGTAAATTAAAATTGGGTAAAACCCAGATGCTTAATTTGATGAAATTTGAACTTTAGCATTTAAATTTCAACCCAAAATGTTTAACTACAAAAAAAAAAAAAAAGAACCTGAATGATAAAAAAATTACCACCATTGTCAAATCAACTAAAGAAACAGAGTAAAAGCCAAAATTGATAAAAACCCAAATGGTCAAATCAAAATTGGGTACAAATCCAAATGATTAAATTGATGAAACTTAAACTTTACAATCTAAATTTCACCCCAACATGTTTAATTTTAACAAAACTAGAAGAAATTAATAATAAAAAAATTACCACCATTGTCAAACTAATCACAGAAACAGAGTAAAAGTCAAACTTGAAGAAAACCCATATAATCAATCACAATTGAGTAAAACCCAGATGCTTATTCAACAAAAAAAATGAACTTTAGCATCTGAATTCACCCCAAAAAGTTTACTTTTTAACAAAATTAAAAGAAATTAATAAACAAAAATTACCACCATTGTCAAACTAATCAAAGAAACAGAGCAAAAGTCAAACTTCAAGAAAACCCAAATCATAAAATAAAAATTAGATAAAACCCAGATGTTAATTCAACAAAAGTTGATCTTTAGCATCTGAATTCACACCAAAAGGTTTAGTTTTTAACAAAATTAAAAGAAATTAATAAACAAAAATTACCACCATTGTCAAACTAATCACAAAAACAGAGCAAAAGTCAAACTTGAAGAAAACCCAAATCATAAAATCAAAATTAGATAAAACCCAGATGTTAATTCAACAACAGTTGAAGTTTAGCATCTGAATTTCACCAAAATGAACAAACAAGTACCTGAATTACACGATGATCCTCATGAAGATGAAGACAAACAGAACACAGAGCACCATTAACACAATCCAAACAATACATATTACACTCTGATTTATGCGAATCAGCATGTAACTTGCATTGCACAAAGAAGCTTTCACGAAGCAGAGGCTTCAACCATGGTGGCCATTTTTCTTCATCTTCAACCTGCATTATCATCATCATCAAAAACCCAAATATTCAAAAGTAAAAATAATATCAGAAGATCAAACTCACCATAATAGTTTCCTGATTATGAATCGCCAGTTTGAAGGGGGTGGGGGGGGGGGGGGTAGGAAATGGGAGCGGTGATGAAAGAGTAGGGTGGTTGGCTTTTATTTGCACATATGAATGAAATATGAAATAAAACCTAACTTTGAGCACAAAATCATGCCTTTTTATTTTTATATTGAAATAAGATATTCATTGATGATGTAATTATATTCTCTTAATAGCTGTGATCATGTTTTAAATGTTGGTTAACAAATATTGAGATTATTTTCGTGCACTCGGGCGGGTATAGTGGTCATGTTTTATGACCCTGGGCTATGGCTCGGTCATGGAAATGAAGGAAAGACTCCTGATCGAATGGTCTCGAGTTCAATTCCCGATCCACCCGGGTTTTACCGGCTCTGCATTGTCGTGCACTCGGGCGGGTGCAGGGTCGGGTTTTCCTCGAAACTGGTGGCATGGTAGGCTAGGGCTCCGTGCGTGCAGTTTGGGCTGCCGCAGGCTACCTTACGACCAATGTATGCTGCGTACGGAGTACCCGGCGATTCTTATGTTTGATGTTCAAGATAAAAAAAATTGAGATTACTATTCAACAATTTAATGTGATAAAACGATGCTGCTTTGTGTAGATGTTTTGACTATATCTACCGGTCAAGTATTTATATGAAAAGTCATACTTTCCTTCTTACTTTTCAACTTAATGGAATATGTTTTTTTTTTTTTTTTTTTTTTTTTTTTTTTTTTTTTTATAAATAAAACTTCATTAAAAAACCAACTTCCGACCCAAACGAGCAGAAGACCAATACAAAAGAACGTCCTCGACCTAAACGGACAAAGGACAAAATTACAACATTTACATGAGATATTTACACGTACCACTCCGTCCAACTTATATAATTACATGATGTTCTATTTTTTAGCCACCCGAAACCTTTCGTTTTAATTTCTATCATAATCCCTTGATCTGATTGAACACCAATTCGTTCCTGACCTTACATATACATCAACATGCTATTATAACCAATCCCCGTAAAATCTTCTTCATATTTTTTCCTCCTTGTTTAGAATTATGAATTTCCATGATCATTAAAATCGAAAGCAAATATCGAATGGGGTAACATCGAATGGAATATGTAATAATAGAATGGGGTAATATCAAATAAAAGTTTATTTTGGATAAATAGTATAACAAGGAATGTTAACCATTTATTTTTCAAATCAATAGTTAATATGAATATATCGGAAAAAGATGAGTGTAAGAATATCGTGTAAAATCTTATTTATTGACTTTCTCTCTGCATGTTCCACCATATTTTTTAAACGTTCATAACTCTTTTATACGATATTATTTTTTTCATAAAAATTTCACTATAAAATCGAGCGTCTTTTTATCTTTAATTTGAGTATCATATTGATATAAAATATGACGATTAAAAAAACTCATAAAAATATGTTGTATTTCTATGTTGTATAACATTTTTGTGCTGAATTTTTGCACTACATTTTTGTGTTAAATTTCTTATACTGAAAATTTTTGTCTTATTTTTTTTTCCTGAATTGTTTATGCTAGATTTTTTGTACTATGTATATTTTTTTGTACTGAATTCTTTTGTGCTATATTTTTTATACTAGATTTTTTGTGCTATATATTTTTGTACTGGATTTTTTGTACTAGATTTTTTTGTTGTATTTTTTAGAAAGAAAATGGGGTGTTACATGTCATTTTCACACTCGTACTTATAAAAGCATGTGTAGTGGTGAGTGAAACAAATGTTTAGGGTCGTTCAAATCGCTCGCCGCTCGCTCGACGGCCGTTCGGAAATTGCTCGGAAAATGCTCGTTCGATTTGACGCTCAGTTGTAAACGAGTCGCTCTGCTCGGTTCGATTTGTAAACGAGCCAATCATGAGCAAAGGTCCGCTCGGCTCGGCTCGAATTATTATTTTAATTAGTATATATATACATATACATATACACATACATCTATTAACATGTATATACACATACTAGTATTAAGCCCCTGCGTTGCAACGATTGTCATAAAACTGTGTTAAGTAGTAGCAATACTATACCATTGTCAGCGACCATCAACACCAGAAAAGCTCGTAAAAACAAAATAAATAAAGACGGAAAAAAATAACGCCGAGCGAAAAGCAGACGTAAAATCTTTGAATCACGCATGCTCGTTGCTGAGAAATTAAACCGAAACGTAAAACATAGAAAAAATAACTAAGTCTATCCAGGACCCGTGTGTTGGATGAACTTGTCAAACGCAGAAAAATATATGTGACGCGACGAGCCAGTCAAAGGGTAAAAATATACGAAAAAATGTTGAACTCCACACGCACGTTGCGGTGCGTTAACTCACAAAATTTAGAACGAAACGAAAAACTTGGGAAAGATGAAAAGTATAGTGGACCAAAATTGAAAATAAAAAAGAGTTAGGATTAATTGCAAAAGATGAAAAACTTTGGGTTAAAAGTGAAAAAAAAACAAAGGGTCTAAATTGCAAAATTGAAGTTATTTATTAATTTTAGATAAAGATAAGTATAAAAATAAGTGATATCTATATATTGTTTATTAATTAAAATTAATATTAAAACAATTTTATAAACAAATATAAAAAAAATTATGAGGTTGAAGGAGAGAATGTCATGTGGCATTATTTGGAGTCTTTTATTATAAGTTAAATATATACACAAATATAAATTATACATATATACACACATACACACATATATATACACACACTTACACATACATATATACTTAAATATAAATTAAATTTATAGTTTTACACATACATATATTAGATTTTGGTCAACTATATACAAAGTTACAACTATATCTATACGTACTAGCCCAACCACGCCAATAAAAAATTAAAATCAAAACTAAAAGTTAAACCCTAAACCGATAAACGACAGTCTGTTCATCGCCTCAATGTTTCATGTCGTTACTCTAAGTCGATCGTCTCCTACTCTCCACGTAATTGTTCGTGCAATATGATCATCGCCTAGTCAACCACAACATTGTTATTTATAAGAAAAATATTATGCCATGAAATGTGCATGTTTTTAAAGACATAAAAACTTAAGATTCAACATTGTCACTATCTCTCTCAGCAAATTTAAATTGGGCGACACGGTTGTCCAAATCGCTCGAACTTCGCTCGACGCTTGCTCGGAATTTTTAATACTCGAAAAATGATCGCTTTATTTGATGCTCGGTTTTAAATGAGCCGCTCCGCTCGGTTCGGTTTGAAAACGAGCCAAGCACGAGCAAAGGTCCACTCGGTTCGGCTCGACTCGTGAACAACCCTACAAATGTTTCATCCTTAGGCATTGATGAAACAATGGTTAACCGGGCAGGGTTAACACACTGGTCTCGTCAAGAAGGGTTAATCCCTTCCTCTCGGAGATCGCTGGCTGGGTCACCGGTGGATGATCTCCTGCACAAGGAAACAAGCCGTGACTCGTAACAAGGAGGATGGGGTGGGGGGTGCTCCTTGTTACCACTCTCCGGCGTGAGAATCAGTAGTTTGCTTGGGAAGCAAAGCAAGATTATAGTAGTAGT
This sequence comes from Helianthus annuus, assembly GCF_002127325.2. Classification (NCBI taxonomy): domain Eukaryota; kingdom Viridiplantae; phylum Streptophyta; class Magnoliopsida; order Asterales; family Asteraceae; genus Helianthus; species Helianthus annuus. The sequence continues at coordinate 140,306,784 of NC_035434.2, forward strand.
TAGAGTTGTGAAGAGATCATACCTCAAACCTGGTTTGGGGTCGGTATTTATAGCCGAGGAGTGAAGGAGGAGATTGATGGATGGGCTGACGACGAGCTGCACCGTTGCAGGTGTGTCAGTCTCGCCGGCCGTGGGGGTTACGCCACGTCAGCCCATTGCTTTAATAGCTCTGACAAGGGACTGTCGCCGGCGCCACTTGCCTCGTGGTGTCAGCCACTTGCCTGGCGTGTCAGTCCACTTGTTGGATATGCAGGGTGCGGTGCGAGCCGCATCGCTGCATGCGGTAACGTCTGAAGTTACCGCGTCTCCTACTTGTGATCAAGAAATACGCGAGATGCGGTGTTGGCCGCATCATCGTATGTGGAGACTATTTGCTCGCTTCCCTTGTCGTGACGAAAATGGCCATATGATGCGGTGCCAGCCGCATCGATATGTTCATCTTCTTTCGTACTTGGGTCAAGCTATTCATCTTCGAACCGAACGGGTTCGAAGGATGTGACCGCATGGGTGCGGTTTGCTTACTGGTAGGGGTTTGTTTGATGCGGGTAATGGTCGTTTTGGGACCATACCCCTTCAGGCATAAAGCGACACATGGCGCCTAGTTAGAAAAGGGATTTGAAGTTAAAAAAAAGTGTAGCGAGGCTTGTACTCTTGTAATGACTCGATAATATAATGGAATTAAATAAAAAAATAAAATAAAAAACCATCAAAGAAATTCTATTGGTCATCCAAATTGAATCTGACGTTTTAATTAACACGCCCAACAAAAAAATACAAAAAACACCCTGGGGGCGGTGCGCAAGCGTGAAAAGGAGTGGATTAGGGCAAAAAACGCCCAATCCCCTCCTCACTACACATGGTCTAAGGACCATAATGTTTTAGTACCAAAATGTCATTCCTTCCTACTTATAAGGAGCGTCACATGTCATCATCATAATCCTTCTTAGTCTACTTAGGCAAAATCCACTTTTTAGTGGATCCTTGATCCTCCCCATAATACAATAATATAATAATTAAGTGCCATCGAATATAAAGTTATATTAACTAGTTTTATTTTTATGCCCCGCACGCGTTGCGGGGCGCTAAACCAAATATTTCTCAACCAATTAAAACAAAACACTACTATAGTTTTGCTAGGAAAAATAACTAAAACGATGACATGACTGTAATTTTGAGCTGGGGGCAAAATTGTAATTTGTCAAGATCAATGAGCGAGTGCCAGCGAATAAAAATTACATCGAGTCAACCAATTAAAACAAAACACTACCATAGATTTGCTAAAAAAAAAACTAAAACAATGGCAACACTGTAATTTTAGAACCGGGGGAAAATCGTAATTTTGACCGGGGGTAAAATCGTAATTTGTCAAAAGCTACAACGATGACAAGACTGCAATTTTGAACTGAGGCAAAATCGTAATTTTAAACTAAAGGTAAAATCGTAACGTATTCCAGCCAATGAGGAAATACGAGGCAACTCCTATTCCCCCGACATGGCCTTTAAATATATTTTCTGGCACTATTCCCCAACATTGTCCATAAATATATATACAATGTTTCATTTATGTGTATTATAACTAGTTGAAGTCGATCAAACTGATGAAATCGAAGCAAGTATGTCGGTCTGGTAAGTTTGAGTTCCAAACGAGTTGGTTTAGCGTTTTGATGTTTAGCCTGATTTGAAATTTGAAACCGCTCATGTAAACTAAGCCAATCGTTACCGGTTTACAAAATTTCTTTCATTTTAGAATATATGGCAATATGTATGTCTTATAATCATGAATCGCCTTTATCGTTTAAGAAAAATAATACAAACAGCTTATTTAATATATAACAAACCGGTTTAAACTGTAAACTGGTAAAAGGAGCCGGTTCGAGTGGCCCACCCAACTCTACCTGTTAGGTTTGTCATTAACCAACCATAAACAAGGTACTTCTCATTATCTGATCACACTATTTAAAACATCCTTAGGCGTTTGGGTATACTTTAACCTATGTTAAATCCACCTAAATGCCACATCAATCTTTTTTCCCTATTTCACTTTGCCACACTTTAAGAAAATGGTTTAATCCCATTAACTTCATCTAACCCTATCTTTTAGTGGTTTTTAGTCTAAAAAAGAAAAGAATAATTAATTCAATCTCTTAACATTTGGTTAATATGTTAACACATAACTCATTTAATGTCTTTTAACACAAGGAGGGAGTGGTTTGCAATGTTAGTTAACATGTCATGTCATTGTTAACATTCTAAATGTTAGAGTACACCCCATGGCCTTATATGAAAGGTAAACATCAAACGACCGATAGTTGAACACCCCCTTTCAATCATTTCTCATTTAAAGAGCAGACTTCTCATGATCGTTGGTGTTTTCACGATAATGAATGGTCTTTCAAAAAGAAGGCGGTGAAAGTGTTTTTACCTTAGGTGAATTAACTTTATTTTCATAATAGAGGTTTTTTCTCTTTAATTAAAAATAATTTTGAATTATATGTTTTAAATGTAGTTGCGGTTTTATTGTTTTGGTTTACAATGCTAAATTGCTACAGATTTTTATAAAGAAACATACTTATAAAGTTTTTTTTTTTAACGGAAACTTTCATTAAAAACAGACGCTAACCCAAAATGGGGAGCCAAACAACATACAACGATTACATATCAACAAATTTACACCACATACCCATGAGATATCCTTATGTTTAGATCTACTAGAGAATCATAAATAACTCAAAGCCTTAACCTCACTGCAAATCGAGTCGATTTTGATAGGAGGATTAGCGAACTTGAAGTAATGATACCATGAAGCGCCTCCTTAGCACGGTTCGAGATACCGAGAGCTGGAGCCAACTCTAAAAGATCCCTGAACGAGAACGCATAAATACTCGAAACATTGCACCAAGTACTCACGCGTTGCCAGAGAACCGAAGCCACATAGCACGCGGTGAAAATATGATCTACCGGTTCGTCCCCGGAATCACACAATGGGCAGGACATGTCTTTAACTTGGATATTCCTCCTTATAAGAGACACAACGGTTGGGATCTTCCTCATATCTGCCCGCCAAGCAAAGATACTCCGCTTTAACAAAATCCATTTACACCAATTCATTATGAATCTATCACTAACATCAAGCCCGAGAGACAAGATCTGTCAACGAATTTACCTTTCCACGAATTAATTTCTTGAATATATGAAAATTGTATACTAAAATATTACATTCATTGAAAAATATATTATATAGTGCACCAAATTTGATTAAAATATATCTGACCATTAATCAATGGGTTTTGGATGTTTTGTATAGAAAAAGAGTATACTGCATTAAGTGCATTCACCATAAGGCTGGAGGGTGTAGTATAAAGCTCTTAGATGCTTTATTACGTTACTTTACCGCCACGTCACACAGGGGGCTTTAAAGCCCATTCCTTTAACTTGTAGGGTATGGTATAAAGCCCCCCTTAAACTATAGCGCCCCCCTTTAAGCTATACTCACCTCGGTCCCCTCAAAATCTGCTTGTTATGATGCTGGCGGAAGGGTCATGCCCCCCCCCCCCCTACTTCTGGCGGTGTGACGAATGGCGCCCCAGGAGTACTATAGTTGCTTAGTTAGCAGGGTGGCGTTAAGCCACACCCTCTAGCCTAATGATTTTACCCATGTGTTATAAGATGAAATGTAGGGTTTTAAAGTTTAAACCCTTAAGATTCAGGGTCCACGTTTCTTTACTAGCGTATGATCCAAATTTTTCTTTACTAGCGTATGATCACAATTATAAATTTTATATTGGAGCTTTCATTTTTTATGAATAGTAATCATCATTTCCATAATCCAAGACTCTAGACATCCTACTTTATTTCATAATATTTATCTTATCTGTTTTATGTTACATGTTATTATTTTGTTCTCTGTCGAATACTCAAATCCCTGATGACGTTCAAAGGCTCTTCGCTGACGTTGGAATATCCCAGCCTTCGTTACTACAAAAGAATAAACCGTTAGCCTCGTCACGGAGGGCCCCGGAAGGGGGATCCGTGACCAAGCTCCGGTGTGAGGATAAGTAAACTTGCCGTAGAGTATGAGAAGTTTATTCCGATGAGTATGATCACCGGAATATTTCTCTATGGTGTGAATCTATTTAATGTGTGTGTATTGAATGTGGGGAATATTGCTCGGAATAAATGAGAGAGTAGTTAGTGTGATACCTTGAATCTGCCTCTTGACTGTTCTCTTCCCTTCCTTATATAATTGAGAGACCTTATCTCACATGTGGGATTTTAGCGAGATGATCTAATGGGCTCTATTGGTCTTCGGGGGCTCAGACACGTGTCTGACCCCCAACGGTAAGATTTCCAGCTCACTTAATACTTCCGTCTGAGAAGTACAATGCCAGCCAAATATTCTCTTCATATCAAGCATTAAATGCCGCCTGTGTTCTCTGATACCTTTCTTCCCGCTCATTTTGTATAAGGGAAACCTTAGTGGGTAAGTAAAACTACTTTTGGGCCTCACCTGTTGGGCCTGCATGATATCAGCCCAAAACGGCTAAATGGAGCAATCGATTGGCCCGTCATCAAGTCATCCTTAGTCCCTGGTTCTGAGACCCAAGGCTCATGATCTGGGGCTGAGTCACAACTGTTCAAGAGAAGTAATTTTGGATGTAGAATGTGGGCCCGTTTTCGGCTAATCATTACTCGCCCCTTCTTTTTTCGAGGCCCATCGATCTTCCGAACATTAATGGCGGGGTTTAATCCCCTTGATACACGTGCACCTTTTTTTAAATTTTGAAGAGATGGTGATGTGACAGTTTTCCTCTTGTCACTTACCTCTTTAAATACCCCCATTTTCCTTTACATTTCTTCTTAACTTCTATTGAATCTTTCTTCTTCTTTCTTTCCCTCATACTTTTCCGACCATTGTTTCTTTATTTGCTATGAGTCGCACTGGTCGTTCTGTGATTCAATCAGTTTTGACAGCGAAGGATTTGGAGACCTTCGTTGAGACCTACAAGATTCCCGAGCGTTTTTCCCCTACTCTGCCAGGTCCTGATGTACCGGCTGTATGCACACCAGATAGGATTGTTCTCTATACTTTGGCGTTTTCCTCCTGTGGAGTTCGGTACCCTCTTTCTCCCTTTAAGATAGCTTTGTTGCGTCACTTCGGAGTTCATTTCTCCCAATTGCACCCTCTAGGGTTTATGAGGGTGTTACATTTTGAGTTATCTTGTGTGGCTGTCTCCGGTGAGCCGTCTGTTCCCTTGTTTTGTATGTTTTATAAATTGATTTCTGATGGGGATTGGTTCACCTTCGCCAAACGGAAAGATAGTGTATCTCGGCCTTGTTATACCTTCATGCCGACTTCCACTTACCCTAAAGAATGGAAGAGTAGGTTCATCTTCGTTTCTGCTGCCATGATACCGGAGTCTCCACCACTAAGGGATGCCGAGGCTGCTATTGAAGACAGTGTTCCTATCTTGTATGCAGACGAGATCGTTCAATGGAAGCGTATTTATGAAAATCCAATGAGAGCTTTTACTTTTTCTGAGGGGATCCTGGCTATGGGGGGTTGAGCCCTTCCTACTCAGTCCGACCCAAGGCCTTTTTTGGTAAAAAAGGTATCCTCTTACTCTTGATTTGTTGTATCTGTTTTTACTTTTTGGGGTTTGTGCAGTCATCTTTAGTGTTTTTCTTGTGCAGAGTTGACTTTGTGAAGGTTGCTTCAAGGGGATTCTAAAGATGTTAAGTTTGTGGTTGGCGACGAGGTTGAGCCGGGTTTGAACCGGAGTGTTGAGATGCAAGTTACTGGGGGGTCCGTTCAGGCAGGGGCTCTACTGCTATGGAAGGAGATGAGGGGGCTTCTTCTGATGGAGAGGAGAGTTCCCCTGGTTCCCTTCAAGTTAAGCATTCTAGTCATGGAGATGAGGAAGACCTGGAGAGCCGGTTGGCTCGTAAGCGAAAAGCTGCTAATCCCAAACAAGTCCCGGCCCCGCGTGATATCCGACTGAGGCTCCGAAGTGCCAGTGGACAGAAGGCCCTCCTTTAACGAAAGCTGTTTCCAAACTTCCCCCTATTGGGGTTAAAGGTTCTTTGTCTAAGCACCTGCGGTCCTCCAGTTTTGTGAGCGAACCCTTGCTGGTGAGTTCACCTTTTTATTTGTTGCCTTGTATTTGCTTTGTTTTGGCAGATTTCTGATGTTCTTTTTCTTCTATTTGTCTGAGCAGGGGAGTTCTCATGCTCCAATAGAGATCACTACTGCCCCTTCCTCTTCTCGTGTTCGGGACAAGACTCCCGAAGTAAGCGTTGCTCGCATTACCTCGGATTTTGAGGTCTCTCCTCACCATGCCACCGGGACCAGTAAACCTTCTCACTTTGAGGGTTTCTCCTCTCGATCTCCTCTGGCCCCCTTGTTTGCTAATGCGCTCCCTGCCCTGTATGTTCCCAAGTGGAAGATCACTCCGTCTTCCGTGGTGGGTAACCCTGAAACTGCCCTAGACTTCTTAACTCATGCTGTTCCTCCCTCCCATAAATTTATGAATTCTGGTTTGAGGGATGATCTTTTTGATAACCAATACAGCATGTCGCTTTGCGAAGGGTTTTTCAGGAGTGTTGGCATGTTACAGCGGGTTGATGATTTGAGGAGGGAGAACGAAAGGCTCAAGAATGATCTTAAGATTTCTCAAACTATCGCTGCTGACCTTTGGTGTCAGGTGGTTGAGGCTGAGCGTAAACTGCAGGAGGAGAAGGTACATAGCCTTTCTCCTCTCCCTTCCCCCCTTTTTTTGATTCCTTTGAGGATTTTTGTGGTGTCTTTTGTTCAGGGGGCTGGTGTTATGCTGGAGCAGAGGCATCGATCTTTTGAGAGGGAGATGGCAGCTTTGGTAGAGGAGAATGAGGAGTTAGCCGCTAAGCTGAAGCATCAATGGGAGCTCGACTCTGTTTCTCAGAAGGACCTGGATGCGATCTATGCTGAGTATGGAATGATGTCTGATGATAACCAGAGGTTAGCTAAGGAGAAGCATTGGTTGATTACTGAAGGCTTCGGGGCCTTTCTTACTGCCGTCTCTCAAAAGGAGGAGTTCAAGAGTGGTATTGAGCAGGTTTATAGAGCGTATCGGGACGTTGGATATCAGTCAGGACTGAAGGATGGATACATTTATTCTGCTCAGGGTTTGGACAGAAAGGAAACTCCGCTTTACAATTACAAGGCTAAGAAGCGGTTGTCTAAGTTGGACATGGAGTTTGGGGGTAAGACCCCAGCCCTTCTTGAGAAGATCCTGGAGCATCCTATGATATCCATCGATGAATTGAAAGTCCTGCTCACTCCTGCCGGTCCCTTGTCTCTAAAGCCTTTGTCTGGGGTGGCTCCCAGTAATTTCTGAACATTAACCTACTTCGATATGGTTGTAATCTAAACAGTTATGCACTCTAGGATACTTTTAACTTTTTGATGCTTGGGAGGAGAGCTTTTGTGTAGGGGTTCTCCTGGTACTTAATCGTATGACTTATGACTGTACATTGCTACCTTGCTTTTGCCTGTTTTTTGTTGTGTGTTTTTTTTTGCAGGAGTCTTTGCCAGGGATCAGGCCGGCATTTTCTTGAGGACTTTTTAGTTGTCTGTAGTATATTTACGAGGAACTGTGTTTTAGTCTCTCTACCAGGCTTTCTAGCTTGTATATTAGCTTTTCCTTTTAAGGCCAATTGGTCTTCCTGTTGTACATTCACTTTGTAATTCGTACATGAAAAACTTGTTTTTGTAGTTTGTTTACAAAAATATGTTGTGTTCATGGTTTGCTTTATAAACCAGGATTGTCTGTTCGAGGGCAATCGCTGGACAAGTCTATAATGTAAGATTATGTTTTTGGCTTGTTTGTCCGTTTTCTTTGGGTTAGCTAGACCCTATTTTGCCCCACAACCGGGCGTTTGGTATGTTTGATATACCTTGTACACGTGTGTTTGTTTGTTGTTAGGTTTATAGCTTTTCTGGGCACTTCTGCCTTGGTATAACACCTGTTATTTTGCCAAAAAGGGACAAGTGTGTTGTCCGCTTGTCATTCATTTCTTGGGGACCAAGTTTCCCCAGTACAAGTTTTTACAAATGATTTTTTCTTGGGGATAAGCCCCTGACTAGCAGTTAATCATTACAAAAGTGGCTCCCTGGCCGTTTTTCCTAAAAGACCTTTTTATGCCTCACATTTGGTACTTCTTGAGCTGCATGAGGTTCCATGTTCTGGGAACCTCCTTGCCTTGAAGTGTTTCCAGCTTGCAACTTCCCTTGCCGTTTGCCCATGTAACCCAGTAAGGTCCTTCCCAGTTGGGCCCTAGTTATCCGGTGTTCTCCTGTAGGCTGGCCTTGTTTGCTCTTAAGACCAAATCCCCCGGGACGAGGTTAAGCTTTTTCATTTTGGCATTGTAATAGCTTTCAAGCTGCTTTTTGTACTTAGCCTCCCTGACTGCTGCCACTTCCCTTCTCTCTTCAAGCAAGTTCGGTTCATCCGGAGGTCTTGTTCGTTTTCGGCCTCCCTGAGCTTCATTCTAGCAGTTGGGGACCCTATTTCAGCCAGGATGACAGCCTCTGTCCGTAAGTTAAGCTGAAGGGGGGTTTCCCCGTTGCAGTCCTTGTGGGTGGTCCTGTATACCCATAGCACAAATGACAATTCCTCCAGCCATCCTTTTTGTTTCCTTCTGAGTCTCCCTTTCATTCCCTTGATAACGCTTTGATTTGCTCTTTCCACTAGTCCATTGCTCTGGGCGTGGGTGACGGAGGTAAACATTTGGTGTATGTGCATCTGCTCGCACCATGGCCTGAAGGGCTTTCCAGCAAATTGGACGCCGTTATCACTCCCAGTTCTTTAGGTACCCCGTATCTGCAAATGATGATGTCTAGCACAAACCGTCTCGTCTGTTCCCTGGTTATCTTTGCCAAGGGCTTTGCCTCTATCCACTTGGTAAAATAATCGATAGCAACCACCACGTACTTGACCCCTCCCGGCCCTTTTGGGAATGGCCTAATTATGTCGATGGCCCACTTCTGGAAGGGCCAAGATGTTGAAACAGGTATCATCAGGTGTTTATGGCGATTCGTCATGGGTGCGTGGACCTGGCAGTTGTCACATCTCTTGATCTCCTCTGATGTTGTTTCATACATTCTAGGCCAATAGAATCCCACATTCATCGCCTTCGCCACTACTGTCCTTGTCCCGGAATGCATTCCACAAATCTCTTCATGTATTTCTCTGATCATATACTTAGCCTCTTCATTATCGACGCACTTCAGGGATGGGCCCAGGTATGACCTTCGGTAAAGTTCTCCATCAATCAACTCATATGTTAGGGCCTTGACTCTTACCTTCCTGGCTGCCCAGTCTCCCTCGGGTAGCATTCCATCTTTGAGGAATCTTATAATGGGTGTCATCCATGTCTCTTGTGTGTTTTCAATCATAATCAACTCTTCTGTTCCGAGAGAGGGGGAGGTCAGGACTTCCACTTTGACTTCTCTTGCTAGGTGGTCGAACGCCACGGAATCCAGCTTGCTTAGGGCATCGGATTTCCTATTTCTCCCGCGAGGGATATAATCTAGATTGAAACTTCTAAAGGCCTCGGCTGTCTCTTTCACCTTTGCCACGTATTGAGCCATTATGCTGTCTTTAGCCTCATATTCCCCTTGGTATTGCTTGACCACTAACTGCGAGTCTGTACTGGCTTCCACATATTTTGCCTTCATATTTTTGGCTAGTCTCATTCCTGCCAAAAGAGCCTCATATTCTGCAGTGTTGTTGGTGTTCTCAAAGTCTAGCCTGATGGCGTAGGTCAGTTCAACTCCCTCGGGGCTGACCAGCGTTATGCCCACCTCACTACCTTCTTCGCTAGAGGCCCCGTCTGTGAGCAATTTCCATACTGCCTCGTCTTCCCTTTCTTTCTCTTCCCTCTCCAGGGCTTCCCATTTTAAGAGCTCTTTCTCCTCATCCTCAGGGACCTCCGCTAAGAAATCAGCCAGTATTTGCCCCTTCATGGCTGTTCTAGATTTGAATTCTAAGGAGTGTTCTCCCAACTCTACTGCCCATTTAGCCAGCCGACCCGATAACTCCGGCCTCCTTAGCACTTTTTGGAGGGGTTGGTCTGTCAAAGACAAGACAAGAGGCATTCCTTATGTCCTTGGAAATATCTTCTAAGTCTCCGAGACGCAAAGACAAGAGCTAGAGCCAATTTCTCTAGGGGCATATAGCGTTCTTCGGGACCCTTGAGGGTCCTGCTGATGAAATATATCGGTATCTGCTTTCCCTCCCGTTCCACCATCATAACTGCACTTATGGTTGTTTTTGAGGCAGATAGATACAAGAGAAGATCCTCCCCAGGTACTAGGGTGGCTAAGGTTGGGAGATTGCAGATGTAATCTTTCATTTCTTGAAAAGCAGCCTCCGCCTCCGAAGTCCACTTAAACCTGTCCGTCTAGAGGCATTCCTTCAGTACCTTCATGAAGGGAAGGGTCCTGTCGGCTACCTTTGATAGGAAGCGGTTCAAGGAGATTAGCCTCCCATTCAGCTGCTGGATGTCCTTCAGCGCCTGGGGGATCGCATTTCGGCTACAGCTTGAGTTTTTTCCAGATTAGCTTTGATTCCGCCCCTAGTAACCACTACTCCCAGGAATTTCCCTTCTTCTACCCCGAAGCAGCACTTCCCAGGGTTTAGCTTTATGTTTACATCTTGCATAGTTCGGATAGTTTCAGCTATATCATCTATCATGGCCATCTCGGTTAGGCTTTTTATAACAATGTCATCGACATACACTTCTAGGTTTCATCCCCGCTGCTCTCTGAAAAGGGTATTCATGAACCTTTGGTAGGTGGCTTCGGCATTTTTAAGCCCGAAGGGCATTTTGGTGTAGCAAAATGTCCCCTCATCTGTGATGAAGGCGGTCTTTTCTTCGTTTTCCATCGACATCTGTATTTGATGATATCCTTTGTAAGCATCCAAGAAGCACTTTAGGGGATACTGAGATAAGGAGTCCACTTGGACGTCTATCTCTAGGAGGGGGTAGCAATCCTTGGGGCATGCTTTTTTAGATCTTGAAAGTCAATGCACATCCTCCACCCCTCGTCTTTCTTCTTGACCATGACCGGGTTAGCAACCCAAGATGGGTATTTCACTTCTCTTACTATTCCGGCTCTGAGCAGTTTCCTGATTTCTTCACAGGCGGCCCTCCTCTTACTAGGACCCATGCTTTGTTTCTTTTGCTTTACCGGTCTTGCCCAGGTGTATGTATTGAGTCGATGTTCAGTCAGGCTTCTTGGGATTCCTGTCATGTCTCCGTGCTGAAATGTGAAAACGTCTATATTGAGGAGGAGTAGCTCCTTGAGGGCACTCTTGCATTTGTCGCTCAGGTGGCTTCCTACCTTAACCGTCTGCTCTGAGAATCTGTCACAAAGGTCCCATTCTTCTACCCCGTCTTCCTGGGGCTTCTCAGATGCTTCTCCCTCAGAGACAGAAGATACTACCTCGTATGAAGATTTTACCCAAGCCAAGCCTTTTGGGGTCTTGAACACTAAAGCTCCATGCGGGGTTGATGCCTGTGCCTGCAGATCGCCAATCCCAGGTCTGCCTAGCATTGCATTGTACTTTGAGGGTGCTCGGACCACTGTGAAAGTTAGATTTATAGTTCGGACACGGTCCCCTACCCCGACTGTAAATGGGAGCCTGATCTTTCCCAAGGGATGTGATACACTGTTGTTGAAGCCTACTAAGGGGATAGAGTCCTCCTCGAGCCTGTCCCTTACGCCCTTGTCAAATCTGAGAAAACAATGTTCATATATCACCTCTACTCCGCTTCCCCCGTCCACATGTATCCTGCCCACCTTGTGGCCGGCTATTATGGCTGAGATGTTGAGGGGGAGTCGTTGTACTTCGTTCTCCTCCAGGTGTGGCATCAAGATGGGAGCTTTCATGCGGTCCGGGGAGCCCTGAATTCTGGCCTTTACACTCCTGTTGTTATAAAATTCATCCCTTCTCCGAATCATGTCTACATCTGCCCTTCCAGGCTCCCTCACATCTTTCCCTTTGCGATCCTCTCCTCCTTCCTTAATTTCTTTGACCAAATGAGCCAGTTTACCTGTTTTTACCGCGGCCTCAATTTCCCTCTTTAGGTACATACAATCATCAGTTTTATGACCGAATCCCCTGTGGAAGTCACAATATTCGCCTGGCTGGGCCTTTGGCCCTGGTTTTATGGGTGGCGGTCTTGGGAAGGAATTCTTCACCCTCTCAGTGGCCAATATTTCACTTGGAGTTTTAGTGAGAGGGGTGAAGCTGTCGGAGTAGCGGAATGAGCCTCTCCCCCGAGGCCTGTAGGGGGAATACGATGGCCTCGTTCTATCATGTAACATTCTATCAAGAGCTGGTTTTCGTAAGTAGGGTGTACCTTTTTCAGGAGGTTTTGGAGCTTGGTTGGCCATTCGGGGCGGGGTATCCATTTCTTTAGCTTTGCTGACCGTGTCCTTGCCCCTGACGAAGGCTCTGACCCTATCCATGAGGTTATCGAATGAGTGTGGGAACTCTTCCCCCAGTTTTTTCACACAGCTGTGCATGCTTCAGTCCGTTGATAAAGCTACTGATCTTCATAACCTCTGGGACATCCTTGATGTTCATACTTTCCTTCACGAACCTCTCCATGTACTAGTCTATACGTTCGTTGTCCCTTTGCCTTATGTGCATTATCTCGTTTGGGTTCTTGATCACTTTCCTTTGTTGGCCGAAGTTCCTTAAAAACTTCTCACTTAACTCTTCATAGATGTCGATTCCTCCTGGGGGAAGGCTGTCAAACCAGAGCCTAGCTCCCTCCATTAGAGTTTGCACAAACATGTGGCACCAAACTGGCATAGGCCACCGTCCAAGTTGTCCTGCCCCTTTGAAAGCATGGAGATGATCCTCAGGGTCTCTAGTCCCGTCATACCTATCAAACTTTGGAGGTAGCTTCGTCTTAGGGGGCCTGGGTGCTTAAGCGATTCTCCTGGTGAACTTTGAGATTTCCTCTAAGTCCCGAGTGAGGTAGGGTTGATCCAGACCATCGTCGCTTTGATTCTCCTTTTCTTTTTCTTTTCCTTTCTGCTTCTTTCCTGTGATGAGATCCTCCCTCTCCTCCGAGGACATCTGTCTAAGAGCTGTCATGAATGTCTCTAGTGGGTTATTGCCACCGTCTTTGTTTTGCGGATCTACCCCTTCCTGGTTGGATGGTGTGTCAAAGGACAACCTAGCCCTGAGGCTATCGAGTTTTTCTTGTCTTTCCAGATCCTCAAGATGTTTTTTCAACTTTCTCTGTGTGCGACGACAAAATCTAGGGTAATGGCTTCCTCCCTTTCCAGGGTTTCCACCTGGTTTTCGTTTTCCTCCTCGTGAGTTATATCTTCCACTGTGACCTTATCATGATCATTCTGCACCATTTGGATGGTACGTGAGCTGGGTGGTGTTGCCATGTTGTTTCTTGTGAAATGGGTTATCTCAACGTCGGAGTTTCGGAGTGAGAATACCAGCTAGACTGTATAGTCCCACGGATGGCGCCAATGTCGAATACCCAATTCCCTGATGACGTTCAAAGGGTCTTCGCTGACGTTTGAATATCCCAGCCTTCATTGCTACAAAAGAATAAACCGTCAGCCTCGTCATGGAGGGCCCCGAGAGGGGGATCCGTGACCAAGCTCCGGCGTGAGGATAAGTAAACTTGCCGTAGAGTATGAGAAGTTTATTCCGATGAGTATGATCACCGAAATATTTCTCTATGGTGTGAATCTATTTAATGCTGTGTATTGAATGTGGGGAATATCGGTCGGAATAAATGAGAGAGTAGTTAGTGTGATACCTCGAATCTGCCTCTTGACTATTCTCTTCCCTTCCTTATATAATTGAGAGACCTTATCTCACATGTGGGATTTTAGCGAGATGATCTAACGGGTTTTGTTGGTCTTCGGGGGGCTTAGACACGTGTCTGATCCCCAACGGTAAGATTTCCAGCTCACTTAATACTTCCGGCTGAGAAGTACAATGCCAGCCAAATATCCTCTTCATATCAAGCATTAAATGCCGCCTGTGTTCTCTAATACCTTTCTTCCCGCTCATTTTGTATGAGGGAAACCTTAGTGGGTAAGTAAAACTACTTTTGGGACTCATCTGTTGGGCCCGCATGATATCAGCCCAAAACGGCTAAATGGAGCAATCCATTGGCCCGTCGTCATTCTCCACTATACTATATTATACTATCCATGTATAACTTAGAATCGTCCTTACAAAAGTTTCAATTTCCACTCTCCGTCGCAAAATCTCTGATTACCGCTCATAGGGGGTTTTTGTCGTATAATTTGGATTGCCGCTCAAAGTCTGAAGTTTTTCCTAAACTAATGATTCTGAATTTTTGATTGCTCATTATTTTCTAACAACCAAACCTTGGATGATGAGTGCATGGTAAAAGAATATGTATTTCCTTATTTTATTTATCGTTGATTCTATTCTTAATTTCTAATTGGTCATTCTTTAACTCCTTATGTTGGTTAATGATTTTTAATTTCTCATTGATGACTCTTTATATTACCTTTTTAGAAGTTTGATTACTTAAAGTATAATTCCATCGTTCCATGTGATGAAGGGGGTAGCCCAAGACCAAATAAAATGACGTTAACACATGAGTGCTTAAAAGGTAAAAAGGTTCAAAGCTTCAAAACCTGAGGACTTGAGATAAAGCAACATGGAACAGTAAAAAGTCACGACTCTGGATTACTTCACCAACTCACCAGCCGCAAAAACAATACAGGTCCACAGAGCACACTCTTTTATCCGCGGGTCAAAAGGCTTCAATCCCCGAAAGGGTAAGTCCCCCACTGCAAGCATGGTCACTAGTCAAATGCATTCCTCTTTGAGAGATGTCTCCTCCTATAAATTAGACACTTCATTTACTAAGCAGACATTCTTGGCCAGCCCTGATTCCTGAGATCTCTGGTCATTCACTTCGAGTACTTGCTTCATGCGAGTTACTCTCTTTCACAATCAACACACACATTCTTTTTGCGCATTCATCCGAATCTGAACACACTTCAGAAGAGGATCTTCAGCAAACAACAAAAATAAACTAGTGAACCTCTCTCCACGTCTTGCAAACGTGGGGGGACCCCACGACCTGCGTTAGGCAAAGTTGAACCCTTCAACCCTTTTGCCTAAGCAGCCCAACTACTATCCTTGGTCTATTATTTGTTGCATCAACAAGTTGGCGCCCACCGTGGGGCCACACCACTATTTTTTCAAAAAAAAGACCTAGTAGCGTAGCACCATTCTCCTGAAGTTACCATGTCAGAAAGTGGATCCCCTGGAGAAGTGAATCAAGTTCCTAACACTTCTACCCTAGGTGCTAGTCAGGCTCAAGTGGCTACACCTACTTCCTTCTCAACACCAGGAGGCACTCCTGAGTTTCTGACTTTCAGCACACCAACTCCATCCAGATCCGGGGTCCCTTCCCCCAATGTTGGTGTCTCTAGCACCCCCTCACATGTTGAACTCACCCTGAAGGGGTCGCTAACAACTTTCTTGAGTTGAGGTCTCTCCTCAACCAATATGTGAGTAAGGAAAGGGACAAGTGAGTTAGGATTCATTTGGATTACGATGAGCCAGAACCAACACTATCTCCTGGGCCTCCTATCCCACCTTTTGCATCCAGGGATGAGGCTGGTCCTAGTAATCCTCCTCTAAACCCTAACCCATATTTATCCGCAAGGCCAAATCCTACAGCATATCCTCTCTTTTCATCCCAACCAGCCACTAATGGTGCTCCTTTAGGCGATGAGCTAACCCTTGACCAGCTCTTACAGTCCCCGGTGACGAGTATACCACCAACAACAACTTCATGGGAATAGGCCTTATCCGTGCTTCCCTTGGCACGAAGCGCCGTTATGAGCTCCCCCTTGGGAGTTAACTGTTCAGTTGCACCCGGAAGCCTTCAAGGCTTCAACCTTATGCCCCAAATGATGACTCAGATGACGGCTAGCTTCCCGTGGCAACACTTTATCAATCAAGTGTTGGCCACTCAAGGGAACAACAATAAAAGCAACAACGCGGGTGCGAGGGTTGAAGAAGATTTGGCCAAACCTTATAAGCCAAGTAACCTCTCTTGCTTTCCACAGCAGATAGCCGATTATGATTTCCAAACGAAGATCAAAATGCCAGCCCACATCAAAACATATGATGGGACTGAAGATCCTGAAGACCACCTTCAGATCTTTACTGGTGCCGCAAGAATCGAGAAATGGTCAAATGCTGAATGTTGTTTGATGTTCATGCAAACCCTTGTCGGATCAGCCAGAATCTGGTTCAATGACCTGCTTGCTCGAAGCGTTCGAAGCTTCGATGACCTCAGCAAAGGGTTCCTGGCCAATTTCTCCCAACAGAGGCGGTATGTCAAAGATGCTACAGTGATTTTTCTGATCAAACAAAGAGATGATGAAAGCCTTCGAGAGTTCATATAAAGATACAAGAAGGAAGGTCTAACTTATGTGGGGGCAGACGAAAAGATGAGGGTAGCCGGTTTCATGAATGCCATTACCTCGAAATATCTCACAAGGGATTTCAACAAATCCCTGCCCAAGACATTGGAAGAAGCTCTCAAAAGGGCTGAAGCCCACACCGGGGAGAGGAGGCAGTAGACATTAAAGAGCAAAGGAAAAGAGGATCCAGCTGGCGAGGCAACAACCCAATTAGAAAAAGAGGAAACTTCAACTCCTATGACAGACGCCAAAAGGGTTAAGATCATCGAAGGTCTGAGGGCCAGAACCCTTCCAGCAGGGAGAAAGGCACGAGTTTCACACCTCTCACCAAGACTCCTCAAGAAATCCTAGCAACAAAAGAAGTCAAGCAAAACTTTCGACCTCCTAGGCCTCTCCCCAAAAGCAGGAAAAACAAGAACTCCACACAATACTGTTAATTCCATGAAGAAAAGGGTCACCACACCAATGGCTGAAGGAAAGGGCAAGGAAGTCAATATGGTGGATTTTGATGGAAGGATTCCACACAAGAGGCAACGGTTGGAAGCTTAGGAGGTTCAGTATGTTTGCTTTCCCCCGATAGAGAAAGACCCTTTTTCAAACCCTCTTGTGGTAGAAGCGACTGTGGGGACGTTACAAACAAGCAGGGCATACATAGACACTGGGGCTGCCACTGAAATCATGTTTGAAAAGTTCTTCAACCGTTTGATCAATAAAGAATGTTCAAGGCTTCAACCCTCTGGGACCTCCATAAAAGGTATTGCCGATATACCCCTTAAGCCTTTAAGGCAACTGACGCTTAATGTTCGTTTTAGCGAAGGTTAGAAGGAAAGAATCTAACCACTCACCTTTGTGGTTATCAACATGCCTTCAAACTATGATGTGATCATTGGAAGGCCGGGGCACTGTGCATTCTATATGGCTGTGTCTGTTGGCCATGGCACTGTCAAATTTCCCACCGAGAGGGGAATAGCAACCCTTCAACCTTCTCAGGAGGCCTACTTGGTTGAAGGTGAGAGTTCCAAAAGTGAAGAAGACAAGCAAAGGCTAATCATAAATCCCAAGTACCCTGAACAAAAGATAAGGGTCAACCCAAGCCTTTCACAAGAAACCCTCTCGTATCTTGAAAAGTTGCTAACACATTACAGTGATGTCTTCGCTTGGGGTCCGGAAGATATAACAGGGTTCCCTCGAAGCATTGCTGAACATGAGTTGAGGATACCACCTGGTGTCAAGCCGGTTGTCCAAAAGAAACGAAGTCTAGCCCTGAAAGGAGCTTGGCTGCATGTCAAGAGGTTGAAAAGCTTGTGTCAGCTGGCATTCTCCGAGAAGTCAAGTATCAATCCTGGGTTGCAAACCCGGTTATGGTTCGAAAGCCGGACAATTCTTGCAGAATGTGTATAGACTTCAAGGATCTCAACAAGGCTTGTCCCAAAGACTGCTACCCGTTACCAGAAATTGATCTCAAGGTTGACTCCCTCTCCGGTTACCCTTTCAAGTGTTTTCTTGATACTTACAAGGGTTACCACCAAATCCTCATGAAGGAAGAAGATGAGGAAAAAACTGCATTTCACACCGACAAAGGGATCTTTTGTTACCAAAAGATGCCTTTTGGCCTAAAAAACGCTGGAGCAACCTACCAACGTCTAGTGGACAAAGCCTTTGCAGGCCAAATTGGTAAAAACGTGGAGGCATATGTCGACGACTTGGTGATCAAAAGCAAGACAGAGTATCAAATGCTCGATGACATTCAAGAAACTTTCAAAAACCTCAGAAAGGTTAACATGAAACTCAACCCTGAAAAATGTTCATTTGGGTTTGAGGAAGGGAAGTTCTTGGGTCATATTGTTGGGAAACAAAGCATCAAGGCTAATCCAAACAAGGTGAGAGCTGTTCTTGAAACCAAACCACCAAAAACCAAGAAGGAGGTTGAAAGCTTGAATGGGAAGCTTGCAGCCTTGAAGAGTTTTACCTCAATGTTGGCGGAAAGGTCTCTCCCCTTTTTCAAAACACTCAAGGGTTGCACCGATAAGAAAGACTTCAAATGGACTGAAGAGGCTGAAGAAGCCTTTAACCAAATGAAGCAACACCTAGCTTCCTGTAACACCTCGTAAAATCACGTCCAATGATGTATTGACACGTGTAATGAACCATAATAAAGTCCAATATTGAAATTTAGGGACTAATTTTTTGAAAAATCGAAAACTTTGATTATGAAAGAACTGGAAGTGTTAACATACTTAAAATAAGTTTCTAAATGACCTCTCACGATATTTATGTTCACAAATGAGCCACTTGGTAATCGAGTGTAGCCGTTTGCGTAATTAATTGAAAGTTGCGCAATAAAGGATTAAAAGCGTCAACATGTTAATTCTTACCTCTGAATGACCTTTAACAAACCGGAAGCTTCATGATATTTGATTATACTCTTGGGAATGCCAAATAATGGCCGTCTAAGGTTTTTATGCCTATAAGCAAAGTTACGCGCAACTTTGCAAGTTAGAGGGACTAAAAGTGTCAATATGCTTAATTATACCTCTGAATGACCTTTTAGCGAACCCAAAGCATCGTGATGTTTAATAATACTTCCAAGATTGCCTAATATGGATTAGATAAGGCTTCAATGCTATTAAATGGTGAGATGCGCAAGTTTGCGCAATAGAGGGGCCTAAAGCGTCAACTTTTGAATCTACGCCTTTCGGTGACCATTTAAGTGAACAGGAGCGTAGTAATATTTAAACATATGCATGGGAATGCCTATTATGGGCCATGGAAGGCTTGCATGTCATTAAACGACATTCCACGCTACTTTGCGCAATTAAAGGACTAATTGCGTCAAACTGCAAAAGTAGGTCGATTCGTATGGTAACGGACCTTCCGGAATATGTCCATGAGTTAATCATACCTTATTTATTCTTTATATATCTTAGATATAGGCTTAGAGGTGTTTGGTGCGCAAAAATAAACTTTTACGTCATGCAGGGACTAAAAGTGTCAAAAAGTGCACAAGTTTGCATTTTCGCGCATATCTTGCATTCTGAATATCCCCGGACAACCAAAAACTTATGTAAGCACTAAAATATTTTATTTTAGTGTTTGGCTTGATAAAATTCCATTCGTCGCGTAATTTGGATCGTTTTTAGCGTCCGTACGTGTTTCGTCGTAATTAGCCGAACAAGGGGACCGTGCGACCAAACGAACCGGCATCCGGCATATTTTTGAGCATGTTTCATGTTCCCTATGCTTAGGCATCATTGTAGAGCCTTAAAAATGGTTTAACGGGCCTTAGATGTGTCGGGAATGACAATTAACAAGTGCAGGGGCCAAATGTGACAAGTTTTGAAAATAGGCATGTGTTGTACAGGTCCTTACGGACCGTATACAGGACCTTACGGTCCGTATACCAATGCCCAGCACTAGAATTTTAAAAACCAGCTGTGGTTTTGCTCTTGTCTCTCATAATTCAATCTAGGGGCTGCCCATTGTTTAGTAAACCATGGGTAAGAGGTGTATGGCTCAGATTTGATCACGGTTTACGAGAAACGATCCTAACGGTTCTCAAAAACCTATAAACACCTCTCTTGATTTTGCTCTCATTCACACCTTGATCTAATTGTTCTAAGTTGGGGCCCTTGTGCTTCATACCTGAACATCCAAGATCAATTCCCTCCTTGCTTGGACCCTTTGTATGTGTCCTTTCGTGCTTAGTTTAATTTTTAGCGGTTATAACCGAAAGTCAAGCGTTTTTGATAAAGCTTTGACTTTTAAACAGTTGAGCCATGGTTCGCAACGAACATGGCTACATGATCGTAATTAGGTAGGTATTAAACCCTTAAAGGGGCACCTCCTAATTACCATGTTTACTTAGTTAAATTGTCGGGTCAAATAAAAGTCAAACGGGTTAATTTTAGTTAAATTCATAACTATGAATATAAGAAACCATAAAAACAGTTTTCTCACTTTAATAACTTGGTAAATATTAGTTGAACATGCCTAAGCATGATTCAACCCGACAATTCTAAGTATAGGCTCGGTTCGGAACCGAAAGTCGCAAAAGTTGACTTTTGCTTTGACTTTCAGTTCTGACCCGATTTAGTTTAGTTTAGATATGCCTTAGGATTCCATTAGGACCACATTATAAGTTAGTATAACCCCCCAAGGTTATACAACTTGGTTCCATAGAAATCATAGTTCATGCATATTCCCGTTAAATGCCTAAATGTTTACCATTATGCCTTTTGACCCTAAAACGAGAAATTTGAAAATGTGAGAGGACAATAATCTTTATTACTGATTATAAACTTGTCCCTAAAATTTGACATCAGTTGGAGGTCTAGAGTAGAAGTTATGCTCATTGGCGTAAATGAAAAGCTTTTATTAATTAAACGGCATAATTAACATATATCTTATCTAAACCCAATTTTTGATACCAAACTTTCTACCTACTGATATAAAATAATATTTTGGGATTTTTAGAGATTTTTATTTAGTTTAAGGCTGAGCATAACATAGGGTTCTAAGCTTGATTCGGTAATCGTCGGTTTTGCCCTTTTGGGCTATAAAATGAGTTTTACAAATCCTTTTGATACCAAACCTTTTTCTACTGATCTAATATGATAAATAAAATATTTTGAGCCTTCTGGAATAATAAAAACATCAGCTTTCCTTTGAAAATCCGGAAATGGCTCCAAATCGCCTTTTAAAGCGTTTTTAACGCATAGTATGTATCAAAATTATTTTAAACATATAATGGTTGATGCCTACTGATATATTCAGTAAATTTTTATAATTTAACAGTAAGGAAAAGTTTTAAACTAAGGTTTTCAGTTTTGACCTTTTAAGCCTATGTGAAATTACCAAAATGCCCCTACGGTGCATAATATGGTTATAATTAATAAATTTCACATATATATGATACCCTACTGTTATAACTTATTAAATTAAGTATATTTATTGATTAAATCAGACCTGTAACTCAGAATAATATTTAATCTCTTTTGTAACCTTTAAAATGACCAAAATACCCCTACGGGGCATAAATTGGTCTTAAACTCGTTTTTGGCATAATGGAAGGTATCCTACTGATATCACAACATATTTAAGGCATATTAACTTAGGAAACCTGTTCATGACTCTTTTGGTTACCCGTTACGCACTTTTCGCGTTCGGATCAGCTTATGTAACTAGTTTACACATTTTAGCCGAAACGGGTCAAACCATATCATTTTTGTCTCAAAATCCAGAATGTGTTTAAGTTACCCATATTAAACAAGCATGCAAGCTTGTCGGGTCAAAATCACATTCTAAACCGGTCTTCGCCTTCCATGCGATTGAACCGCATTCTTTCTTTAAAAACTAACCGGTCTAAGCTTAGGCTAAATTAAAGACCCGTTAGGAATCTAATAGGTTATTAAAAACCTTCGTTCCAGATTTAGGAGCCCAGTAAAAGCTATGTGTACTTGCTTGGTGGTATACGGCTGGGATAAATTGTATAAGTTTGCTCAGGTAAATACTTTTAACTTATTTTCCCTATACGGGCTTGGGGTACGGTATATAAAATATCGCTTGGTCGGGCATTGAATCTTTAATCAAATGTAGGTTAAATCATTGAAATGACCTGTTAAAATTGTTTTGTTTGCTTAAAGCTTTTGGGGGGTTAATGACCATGTCCCGGATATCCTTGGCATCATTTTACGAAATGGCCACGACCTAAGCATACGGGTGTAGGCGTACCCCCGTTGTGCATAAATATTAAGGTATAACCGCCGGTTTGGGTTAAACCGCTGCGGGATTATATCATGTGGTGTGTCTATTAATCTTTAATCCGGTGTAAACCTGGCCTACTGGACGCATAAGAAACATGTAAATCTTTTACAAGTTTATATTCAAATAATTATCCTAAGTTATAAAAAGTTTTGTGCCGTTTGCACTCAAATCATTTTTCTAAAACATTTTCAAAATGAGTCAGTTAAATTGTATTTACCAGTGAAAACTGACGTATTTTCCCAAAAAGACTAAGTGCAGGTACTACGTGTAATAGGCTGGTCTCTCCTAGCATCAAATAGAAGTCTCGCAAGCTTAGATGCCTGAAGTCTGTTGAACAAAGTTTTTCCTTTATTTTGATCCGCCTGTGGATCCTTTACATTCCGTATTTGTAATACTTGATATTACTCTTTATATCGGGTTGTAATATATTTATCTTTTGCTTCCGTTGTGCATTTAAATTGTGTTGTTTGACTATGATGATATCAACTACGTCACGATACTCCCCACCGGGCCCACCGGTAATACGTGGAAATATCGGGGTGTGACACTTCCCTACCTGACATGGCAGCCCCAAAAACGGGAGAATTGATCTCAGTATACCTCTCAGTTGCTGAAGAAGCAATAAGCGCGGTCCTCACCATTGAACGGGATAAAATCTAGGTACCCGTTTATTTCTTTAGCAAAACTCTAAAATTGGCTGAAACCAAATATCCTTCTCTGGAAAAACTTGCCCTAGCCCTAGTTCAAACAGCTAGAAAGCTTCTAAGGTATTTCCAAGCACACCATATACAAGTGGTCACCAACCAACCTATTAGGAGTGTGCTTGAAAAACCAGAAAACTCAGGACAATTAGCCAAATGGGCAGTGGAACTAGATGAACATAACATCACCTATGTCCTAAGAAAAGCCATCAAAACCCAAGTCTTGGCTGATTTCATTGTAGAAGTCCCTAAGCAAACCATCACTGAAGTAAACACAACTGCCACTGAACCCTCAAACCTTGAAGCCTGGAAGCTTTTTACCGATGGGGCTTCAACCGTTGAAGGGTCAGGGGCTGGGCTTATTCTGATCAACCCAGAAGGATTAGAATTCACATGCGCTCTTCGCTTTGACTTTCAGACAACCAACAACGAAGCTGAATACGAAGCACTGATAGTTGGTTTAAGACTGGCTAAAGAAATGAAGGTCAAGAAGCTTGAAGTGTTCACAGACTCGTTGCTGGTATCAAGCCAGGTGAATGATAGCTACATTGCAAAGGAGCCCAACATGAAAAGGTACAAAGAAAAATCCAAAGAATTGATGAACACATTCCAAATGTGTACAATCAAACAGATTCCGAGGTCTCAAAATAAGAAGGCTGATGCCCTCAGCAAATTAGCTTCTCTTACCTTCGCTCACCTCACTAAAAGGGTGCTGGTGGAGGTGCTAAAAGCTCCGTCAATTGATGAGTTAAAAGTTCAAGACGTAGTCACTGATGAAGATCCAAATTGGATGACTCCAATCATGAAGTTCCTTAAAAATGGTGAATTGCCTAATGACCAAACAGAGGCTGAAAGGGTTAAGATCAAGGCAAGGCAGTATGTTCTACAAGGTGAAACCCTATACAAAAAGGGTTACCTCGCACCCTTACTAAGATGTGTTAGTCCCGAGCAAAGTCAGTATTTGGTCAAAGAGGTTCATGAAGGTATATGTGGAGCTCATTTTGGAGCTAGATCGGTGGTTGCTAAACTTATGAACCTCGGGTACTTTTGGCCCTCAATGCACCGAGACACCACTGAGCTGCTAAGGAAATGTGATGCTTGCCAAATTCATGCACCAGTCCCAAAAAGTCACAACATGATCTGGTCCCAATAACCTCAGCATGGCCATTTTATAAATGGGGGATGGACATTGTCGGCCCATTCCCCCCAAGCAAAGGTGGAGTAAAATTCTTGTTGGTAGCCATAGATTATTTCACCAAGTGGCCTGAGGTTAAACCGCTTGCGAAAATCACGGGCAAGCAATTTGCAAAAATCATCTGAATGAGAAGCAATTATTTGCCGTTATGGATTGCCGGGAGTTCTTGTCACCGACAATGAGAAGCAATTTGCTGAGAAGCCTTTCAGCATTTGTTGCAAAGAATACAGGATCAATCAGGTTTTCAGCTCAGTAGCATACCCGCAATCAAATGGTCAAGTTGAGAGAACGAATCGAAGCATAGTGGAAGGTATCAAAACCAGATTGGGAATATATGAAAGCAACTGGCTTGAAGATTTGCCAAGTGTTCTATGGGCCATAAGAACAACTGAAAAAACAAGCCACAAAAGAACACCCTATAGCTTGGTATTCGGGTCTGAAGCTGTAATCCCAGCTGAAATAGGAGTTGTAACACAACGAATTGTGAAGATGGATCCCGAATTGAACCAAAAAGAGACCATGTTGAACTTACAACTCCTAGAAGAAGCACGAGACCAAGCCGCAATCCAAGAAGCCAAATACAAGCAACGAATGGAAGCCTACTACAACAAGAGAGTCAAGAACGAACGCTTCAAACCAGGAGACCTGGTACTTAGAAACAATGAAGAAAGCAAAAAAGAGAACCAAGGAAAGCTTGGTCCAAGATGGGAAGGCCCGTATACCATCCTTGAAGCACATAAGGGTGGATCTTACAAGCTAGCAGACTCAGAGGGTAAAAGGCTTCCAAGGCACTGGAATGGAAAAACTTTGAAAAGTTTCCATGTCTAAATGGGAAAGATTGGTTTATATTTCACAAGTTGCATTTCAAGGGTTGAACTATGAAACACCTTTTGTAAAAATACCTCTTGAATGAATGAAGTTGTTTTATCAAATTTGTCTTTCTATCCTAAGATCAGGTTGAGAACCTAGCAAAAAAACTCCATTGCAAGGGCCATGAAAGGGGATGAGCTCCCAGGCCACATCGCTCAATAGGTTCAAGGGTTGAATGGACCTATATAAGGGGTGAGTTTCTAAATCAATACAACTCCATGAGACTTGTTATCAAAAACTAAATAGTCTCATAGACAGGTTTGAACAGCCTACACCAAACGTTCCTTAAGCCTTAGAAAAATAAACAACAAACAGGCTTACGAAAACAAATAAAAGAAAATGATGAATAGGATAGGTGCTATGTCTTCTTGTTAAAAATACCAAGGCTAAGTTACTGCAGCACTGAACCCTTTAAGGTATAAAAAACATAAAGACAACGCAAACTTGACAAAGACAAAACTAAAGGAAAAGCAGAAATAGCTTAGGGAACAATACAACAACTTGAACAAAGTTATAAAACCTTAAAGACACAAACCAAGCAAAGTCACAAACCCAAGAAGCCTTGAAGGCTTCAAGCTACACACATGGCAACCCAAGAAGCATTAAAGGTTTCAACCTACATACGGGATTGGCAAAAAGCTTAAACGCTTAAAGCCAACCAAGCTGCCTTAACAAAATACGCACAAGTATAAAAAAGACAACACAAAACAAATAGTTAAACATAATATCATACCAAAGAAAGCCTTGAAAGACTTTCAACCGTCCAAACACAAGTTAAAGCAAGTCCTAGTGACTTGTAAGTTTAGCAATTGTTCCAACGGCCATACAGGACTAAAAACACAACCACATAACAGGAACCTTAAGGGTTCTTGCAAAACCTAATATTGTTTGAAGTTAAGATTACAAACCATAAATTGTTTTCAAGAGTGCTAAGAAAGCTACGAATATCCATTAAGCATCAGTAGAAGGCTTAGAAGCACCAGAGCTGTTACCTTTGGCCTTCTTAGTCTTCTTGATCTTTTTAGCCTTCGAACCTTCACCACCAATAGCTGAACCCTCCAAGCTGGCATCCTTAGGAGCATCAAGTTCTCCAGAAAAGGTATCTTCGCTATCTCCTGAATAGGAACGTTTCCTTGAAAGAGAGCTGAGTACTTCGATACATACCTTCTCATTGAGACCATCAGGCTTTAGTTCCCTCAAGACAGAAAGGGGCTTACCATAGCAAGAAGCAACCTGGCTTACATACGGGTATGTTAGCCTTTCCATCTGCTCTACGAAACCCTTGAAGATATTGGAAGCCTCAGGACGGTATAAAGGAGATTTTTCCAAAGTATGGCCAGACTCATGAAGCTTATACCCTGCAATAAGACCTTGATGTTTACCCAGATTAAGCAGTTTAGTGTAAACTTCACCTAGAGCAGAGTTGAACTCTTTAGAGTGAAGAAGATAGGTCACAACTTGATGAAAACCCTGCTCAATAAGCCACTGGTCAATATCCCCAGTGGCTTGGGCAACCAAAGCCTTTAAACCATATTTTTCCTCATCAAAGGCCTTTTGTTGAACAACTAAGGCCTCCCTGTCAGATTTTAGCTTCAATCGATCGGCTTCAAAACTCTTTTTGATATCACTCATCTCAATTTCATGTCTTCTTGTCAGCTCACCCTCCTTCTTGACCCAAGCCAGCTCTCTTTCAGAAAAACTATCAATCTCCTTCTTCATGGCAGCAATCGAAGCTTTCATCTTTTCCTTCTTCTTGGAGGCTTCCTCATATTCCTGCATACCTTTGGCAAAACGGGTAACACCTTCAGCTAACAGGGCCGAAAGGTTGCAGGAACTCAGCATCATCCTAGAAATAAGATGATCAGCCTCCACCTCAGATATAGCACTTCGATCACCGGCAGGAGCAAAATGAGCTAAGGCTTCAGCACAAACAGCCGGGTCTTTGAAACTATCACCAACTTTAACCCCCCAGCTAGGCACATGAACATCCTGACCCTCTGAACCTTCAAAGCTCTCAACGCTTTTGACTGAAGAACCTTGAATAACAGGAGTGTTACCTTTCTTGATTAACTTCTTCTTCTTGCTTGAAACAATTAACTCCTTCTCCTTACCCTTGCTGACATCCATAGCTTGATCTGCTGATGCTTCAATATCATCACTAACATCAATAGGCTCCGAACCAGAAGGCTGATCAACACCTTTCAGATGGCGTTGTGAACAACGAGTGGAACCCTTGGAAGCAGTAGCCTTGGTAAAACCTCTGACATTGGGGACATTTACATACTCGGAACCCTCGAACCTATAATCAGAACCCCTAACAACCGCATTCTCACCAGGGGTAGCAGCAACATCATCAAAGCCAACGTCGGAGGTGTCATCGCTTTTGATAAAGTCAAGAGCAGACATAACTGCAACACAAATATAAAAACACATAAGCAAACAAAGAAATAGGAACAAAAGAGCAAGAGAAGAATAAATGCATACCCTTCCCATCTCTAATAAGCACCGGATCCCGATTGGCCTTTTCCCACACTTTACTAAGACCCAATAACACCAACAAATGCTCAGGGAAGGGACGAAGCCTCGAAGGGCACTCCCTAAGAGTTTCTAAAAAATGAGTGTTTATGTCAAAAGCAGAAGGCTCTGGTTCGTTCAGAACGGCATCTGGGTGTCTCCAAACAAGTTTAAAGGGAACAATCTCTTCTGACACCCAGAAAACCGGTCCTTCCAGACCCCAAGTGTAGAAACCATGGACGAAACCAAACAGGTATCAACTTGAGTGGTCTCGAAGGTAAACCAATCACCATTCTTAGCAAGCCGGAAGAAACGGCGGAATGCTAACAAGGATGGATCATACCCGGAGGCCCGACATAAAGTTTCAAAATGTAAAACCCTAGCCATGCCAAGGGGATGAATCTGACCAAAAGACACTCGATAATATTCCAGAATATTCAAAACGAAGTTAGAAAACGGGTGACGAAGATTGGAAAACTCAAAATGCCGACAATATAAAGCAATCGAACCAGGAAGACATTCACTGATAGATTTATCACAAGCCGGTGCAACCGGTTTAAATTTCGTCCCTATCCCCCACTCCATACAAAACAAATCAACTTCCTCCTGATTCATTCGAGAAAATGACTTTGCCAAATTCTTACGAGCACCCATGATATGCGAAAATTAAACAGAGGAAACTAACCTGTTTTCGAAAAGAGGAAAACTTGAGAAAAAGAAAGCGAATGATGTTTCTTTTGTTAAAGCATATGTAAAGTAATGAGATAAAAATTTATATGATTAGGCAAAGGAATTAAAAACCGCCGCCTGACAAACTGCCACAAGTCATGTCAACTGTCTTGTCAAATTCAAAATTCAAAAACAAAACCCAAAACCGTTTCCAACCCTTCAAGCTTCGAACCCTTGAAGCCTTTAAGCAGAAAAATACATGTATAAAAGTCAGAAGTCTTTAAGCTCATCCCACAAAAAAGCTCTGACTTGGGGGGCTGATGACGGGGGTAGCCCAAGACCAAATAAAACGACATTAACACATGAGTGCTTAAAAGGTAAAAAGGTTCAAAGCTTCAAAACCTGGGGACTTGAGATAAAGCAACATGGAACAGTAAAAAGTCACGTCTCTGGACTACTTCACCAACTCACCAGCCGCAAAAGCAATACAGGTCCACAGAGCACACTCTTTTATCCGCGGGTCAAAAGGCTTCAACCCCTGAAAGGGTAAGTCCCCCACCGCAAGCATGGTCACTAGTCACTTGCATTCCTCTTTGAGAGATGTCTCCTCCTATAAATTAGACACTTCATTTACTAAGCAGACATTTCTGGCCAGCCCTGATTCCTGAGATCTCTGGTCATTCACTTCGAGTACTTGCTTCATGCGAGTTACTCTCTTTCACAATCAACACACACATTCTTTTTGCTCATTCATCCGAATCTGAACACACTTCAGAAGAGGATCTTCAGCAAACAACAAAAATAAACTAGTTAACCTCTCTCCATGTCTTGCAAACGTGGGGGGACCCTACGACCTGCGTTAGGCAAAGTTGAACCCTTCAACCCTTTTGCCTAAGCAGCCCAGCTACTATCCTTGGTCTATTATTTGTTGCATCAACACCATGTTAGTTTAAAATAAAAAAAAAGTATGACTTTGGTCATTCAAAAAAGGTTAAAGAATAAGCTAAAGTTGAACAAAAGTGATTATGACTAAAATTCTTGACCACTATACAAGTCATTTTTGAATCAAGTAAACGAACATAAATTATGGATTTTATTACATATTTCTCTCTCCTAAGCTGACTTATTACGTATTTCTTCAAACGAAAAAAAACCATTATATATTTCTCCTTCCTAACCCATATATATTACATATTCCCCTTTCATTAAAAATACTCTTAGAATAACTATTTTACCCTACCCATATATATTACATATTCCCCTTTCATTTAAATTACTCTTAGAATAACCATTTTACCTTTAATAAACTATTAAATAAATATTTACATATTTCTCCTTTTTAAAATCATAAATCAATTACATATTTCACAAATTCATGTAATATTTCCCCAATTCTTCAAAATCTAACTTCAAGTGTTAAAACACTTTAGGTTTGTTTGGTATGTGGTAATGAAATGGGCGAGAAAATGGAATGGACAAAAGAATGAAATGGATCATTACAATTCCATGATCTTGTTTGGTTACCATGTGGGAATGGAATCAACCATTACCTTGTGTTGTTTGGTAAGCAGCAAAAGATGAAGGAATAAAATTGACAATGGTTAGCGGCAACGGTGGTGGTGGTAGGGTGTCAGCAATGGGTGGTGGATGGTGGTCGCATAGGCGGCGGCGGCGGTGGCGGTGGCGGTGGCCGGTGGTGGTCGCGGGTAGTAGCCGTGGTCGGCGGTGGTGGAGTATGACAACCACAGTGGGTAGCAGTGGTCAGGGGGTAGTGGTGGAAGGCGGGTGGCAGCGGCGACAGGTGGTGGTAGTTAGCGTAGAAAACGGTGGTGGGTGGCGGCGGTGGTGGGCAGCGGTGGTCGGTGGTGGTGGCAGGCGGTGGCCGAGGTCGGTGGTGGCGGTGGCCGATGGTGGCGCCGATGTTCGGTGGCGGAGAGTGACAAAGGCGGTGGGTGGCGGTGGCTGGTGGAGCGACGCGGGGTGGCGGTTGTTGGCGGTAGGTGTTAGTGGTGGTGGCGGTGGTCGGCATGGCGCCGGTGCTCGGTGGCGGAGGGTGACGACGGGGGTGGTCGGGCTGCGACCCGGGATAGCGGTTGTCGGCGGCGGGTGTTAGCAACGACGATGGATGGTGGTGGTGGCGGGTGGTGGTAGTGTGGGCGGGATGTTTATGAAGAATGGTGAGAGGGAATGGAATAAAAAACATAAGGGTGATGGATGGAATGAATTTGGGGGAATGGAATGCCTTGTGTAATGGATTATTCCATTACGTTGACCAACCAAGCACATGTTTTTTCATTCCCTCGTAAAAGTCCATTCCATTCCACTCCTCATTCCTACATACCAAATACTAACTTTATATTTTTCCACGTAAAAGCAACAAAATAAAAAAAATATGAAAAAATGTGTTTAAAGTTAGATTTGGTTCTAGCTATTATTTATATAAATAACTAGGTTATAACCTCGTGTATTACACGGGTAGAATAAATATAATTTTTATATATTAAATAATAAAAAGTTATATCTATAAGAACCATATTATATGGGTTGAATAAATATACCAAATAAAAAAGTAATATCTTTAAAACCACGTGTATTACACGGGTTAAATAAATGTAATATTGTTTACCAAATAATAAAATAATACATCTTTAGAAAACCTCATTTATTACACGGGTTGAATAATGTAATTTTATATACCAAATAATAAAAAGGTTACATCTTTAAAAATATGTGTATTACACGGGTTGAATAAATGTAATTTTCTATACTAAATAATAAAAAATATATATCCGTAAAAAAACCCCGTGTATTGTACGAGTTGAATAAATCTAATTTTATGTATCAAATAATAAAGAGTTATATCTTAAAAACTTTATGTATTACACGGTTCGAATAAATGTAATTTTGTGTAGTAAATAATAAAATCTATATCTTTAAAAAACCACGTGTATTACACGGGTTTAATAATTCTAATTTTATATACCAATAATAAAAAAAAGTCATATCTTTCAATATACTAATGGATAATACTCGATACACGATGGATATGGTGATTGTGAAGATGGTTCTTAAAAATAAGATATGTTATTCAAGAAGCAAATCAACATCTATTTGAGTGATAAAATGTTGGTACCAATTCCGACAAATTGATTTATAAATTATGTAATAAAATTGATATAATAGTTTTTTTATTAATGAAAATAAAAATATTTCATATATTAATAGAAAGTTTGGTTTTCGTGATAAATAATTTGTTTTATTTAAAAATATCTTAAATTAACCATTTAAATTTTAGAATAATATTTTATTAGAAAAATAGAAGAATGGTATTCGAGATTTAAAGTAGGATGAAATTTAATATTAGCTCATTATTCATTTATTTATTTAAATAATATGTTGGGATTGAACCCTATCAGACGAACAGATAATTAAAGCCAAAACTGGATCAGAGCAGTGGATCCAGAATAAGCAAAAGTTATGTAATCAAGTCTCTCCCCTTGCAAGTGGTTTCAACATCTGCTAACCTCCAATCTACTGATCATTACAAACTGCTGACCTACAACTGCTGCCCAAGTCAAAGACTGACTGAAGACTAAAGCTCTGCTCTTCAATCTACTGCTATGGGTTAAGCTCTGCTGGATATATCAAGTACTGCTGGGTTCACATCAGTGGAAGGTTGCAGCAATAGTTTAGTTTATATTATGAAATGTAATGTATGGCAGTAGTTAGCATAGCAGAGTTTGTATAGATCAGATGTTAGAGTTTGTTAGGAGGTTAGATGTCACTTTCATGGTGACGTCAGCTTAGATGCTTCAGTGGTTTGTCCATGCCTATAAATAGAACAGTACCCTGTACTGTTCTATTAGCTCTTCACCATCTTTTCACCTGTACGAACAAATCATTGTGAGCTCAGGCTGAGGGAGAGTTGGTTACATACTTGCAATTGTAATTGAATCTTGTAATAAATTCAAGCATTCGGTTCAATGTTAAACTTGTGTGTTGAAAGCAATTCTCCTGTTTGATTGTGTGCAAAGTTTGTTATCATCTATATTCCGCTGCATTTCTCATTCATTTCTCATCTTAATTCAAACGTAAAACACAATCCATCTAAACTCAGATCCTAACAATTGGTATCAGAGCTCAGACAGTCAAATTTGATTTAACAATCATTTTGACATAAGTAGTTTAGCTCGAAATCGTTGATACTTATAGTTTGTTCGTTTTGTTGAAAAACAGTGTAAGGTTTAATCACCATCAAAGTTGATTAATCAGTGCCTGTAAAACAACCAGGATGACGTCACAATCACAAGATGATAGGAATAACATTGGCTCTCTTTTCAAACCACCAATGCATAAACGTAATGAATACAACATCTAGGAGAGAAGGATGGGTCACATCATTGCTCAACAGAATACTGGATGTTGGAGATCTGTTGTTTTTGGAACACATGTTCCCATGGTGCCAAGTGTTGAGGATTCAAAGAAGTTCGAACCTAAAAAACCTGAAAATTATACTGAAACTGATTTCCAAAAGTTCGAACTCGAAGCCAAAGCATTTAGCATCATTGCATCTACATTACCCAATGAAATCTATGCTGGGCTGTTACACTGTAACAGTGCCAAAGAGCTATGGGATGCACTGAAGGAACAATTTGGGGGAACGGAAGAAGTTATTGAAAATAATAGGGAAATTCTGAATCAGCAGTATGAAACCTTTTGTCATATCAAGGGTGAATCATTGACCTAACAGTTTGAGCGTTTTAGATGTCTCATTAGTGAGCTAAGACTTGTTAAAGTTACATTTCCCAATGCAACTCAAAATAGCAGGTTTCTTAGATCACTACCTGAAAAATGGGATACAATTGCTTTTGTAACTAGAAATTCAGCTAAGTTCAAAGATCTGACCCTGACCCAACTTCATGGTAGACTCTTGACCTGTGAAAGGGAGTTAAACCAAAAAAGGAAGTTGCAAGAGTCTGGCAAAGTTGCTGATGACTATTCATTTGACAGCACAACTCTTTTTGGTCAGGAAGAATCTGGTAGCAGTATTAAGGATCAGAGTTTTGATCACTTTATTGATATTACTGCTGGTGGAAATTTTAACAACTCTGATTCTCGCTCTGCAAATTATGCTTTTGCTGCAAATTGTGAAAACCAGATGTCAGATAATTTGTGTTTTGAACTAAATGATTTGCAACACTTTGATCCCACTGACTTAGAAGAGATGGACATTTTGCATCAATTGGCGTTGCTTAGTGTAAGAACAAGCAAATTCTATAAAAGAACAGGGAGAAAATTCCTAGGGTTACATGGGAATTTAAGAGTGGGGTTGGATAAATCAAAACTGAAGTGCTACAAGTGCAATAGGCTAGGTCATTTTGCTAGGGAATGAAGGAGTCAAACCACTGGTCCAATAATAACTCATCCCAGCTCAAACCCTAGACCACAACATCAAAGCACTGTGCAATATACCCAATAAACCCCTGCAGCACATGTTAACACTACTCACTATGCTGCAACCCCTATGCCTGTGCATTATGTTCAAACCACTGTTCCACAGATTTGGTATGTTCAAGCCCCTGTCCCTCAGGCACAAGTGCAACCTGTTGCACCTCAACAAGCTGCTCCAACAGTGGTACAACCAGATCAGCAAAGCTTTTTCACCCAAGGATTTGTTGACTGGAGTAGCATGCCTGATGAGCTTGGTGATGAAAATTTTGCACTCTATGCTTCAAATGATACTTTTAATGATGAATTTTGTTTGATGGCATTAGAGTCAATACCAGAAGGGGTAGAAACTGAAGGTGAACATATAAGTGATGAAACAGTGGATGAAGTGGCTGAAGCAGTGGTTACTGAAGTTACTGGTGAACTACTGCTGGGAGAAAATTCAGAAACCCTGATTGAACCACTGTCTGACCCCTGGTCCAAAGAAGACAAAGAAGTAGAGGAAAAGAAGAAAGCAAGTGAGAAAGAAGTTAGAGCTGATGAAGAAGGTGATCATCAATGTGATTGTGCCATGATGGCTGCTGCTAAGGTATCACCTCAAGTTCTTGAAAAACTATGTTCAGACAAATGCATTATTGCTTTTGCTAACATTAAAGAGATAAATGAAAACCTTAGAGATAAAGTCTTTACTGAGGAAGTCAAATTTGAAAATTCATTAAAAGAACTTAAAAACAAATTGGCTGAAAAAGATAAAGAAAATCAGCAGTCTCAAAGAAGAGCAAAGCATAACCAAGACTCAAATTCAAACTATGGTAGAAAAATACCAAGTTTGTAAAAAGGAGTTGGAATCCACCCAAATCACTTGTGAAAAAATGGGTAGAATCTTGCAAAGGTTATGAGGTCATGCTTGAAAAACAGATTAAAAGCAATGTAAAATTTGGTGTTGGTTTTAGAAAACATGATGAAATTGAAAACAATGCTTCAAAAGAATCTGTTCAAACCATTGTTGAAGTTATTCCCACAAACAAAGATGCCCAAGAGGTTAAGATAGCTGACAAACTTGGTAACAAAATTACTCTGGAAAAATCTGTGGGGTCCTCAACCTTTGAGGAAATTGAGAAATACCAATTTAAACCCACATGGTCTGATGAGTGTGACATCCTTGAAAACTTCAAACCAATGGATTTCACATCCACTGATGGTGTAAAAGCTCCAAAAGCAAAGGTCATTCCTATCAAAGACATCCCAACAGTGGTTCAAAACTCTATTGCTAAGGAGTCTGAGAAAAGGAAGAAAAGAGAAAAGATCAAAAACCTGTTTTGTAATTTTTGTGAAAAGAGAAATCATCTAACAAAAGACTGTTTTCATCTAAAAGCATATGATCTAAACAAAACAAGTGTCATTGTACCTGCTGAAAGCTGCACCATCTGTGAGAAAACAAACCACAAAACTCAAGAATGTGTGTATCTCAAAAACTTTGATGTAAAAAAGAATGAGTATACTGCAAAAACACCCTTAAGTCCATCAACATCATCTTTCAAGTTCACAAAGAACCAACCACTCTTTGTGCCAGCCCAAACACCTGTCACAAAACAGCTGAACCAAACATCTGTTCAAAGAGATGTTCAAGTGACTGATGCAACCCCTGCCAATCAATTCAGAAGAGGTAAGGGACAACCATCATACCAAAGGATCCCTCATGTTTATGAGACTTACAAAAAGACCCACAACAGTGGTTAGAGAAAAACAGTCCTAAAACTGTCCAAACCCCTGATCTAACCACTGTCCATGCACCTGAACTCACCCCATACACTGTTGAGACCCCATATAAAGCCTTATTGGCTTTGGAGACCCTAATGAACTAATCCTTTTACTGCATGTGCAGGGAGCTTCTGCATGCTTAGATAGCCTTTGGTACGTAGATAGTGGAGGTGATGTGGGTTAAAATACACATAATTGTCCCGTGTAAATTGTATAGTTTTTGTATAATTTTTATTTGTTTTATTTAGTTTTTAGTATTAGATTACATTATTTTGTGTTGGACCAGGTCCTAGTGCAAATGGAGCGGAAAAGAGTAATAATTAAATGACCAGCCAGTTGGGCAGAGTAGAATGCCAGTGACAGAAACTAAAATCGCCACTATTTTCTTTGATTGAGTCGAGCCCACTTATCTCTATAGTATAAAACATAGAGGCTTCATATGAAACACATGGGCTGCCATATGTACTAAGCCCAGCAAAACCTTTAAAGTCAAGATAGTGGGCCGCTAATTTCCACATACAAGTTCACGAAACATCAAATGAGGACCGTTACTTCTATTTTTTGGGCTTTTGGAAACAAGAAACTAGTGGATTGAATATTATAGAAACAAAAACCCTAAAGGCCAGGAGATTGATTATATAGTGGACGTGAATCAAAGTGAAAGGGATCCCCTAATTAATTTTTCGTAGGGCAGAGGAGGTTGACGGCAGAAACACAACAGCAGGCTGCGATCAAGAGGAAAGAAAGAAAAGAAAGGATTGGTTCGAGCTTCAAGCCGCAATCAAGTTTCAAGTTCGGGTTTGCAATTTATTATTTTTGGTTTTGTTAGACTTTGTGTTTTACAAAATTATAAACATGTTTTGCTACTCGATTCAGACTTGTTTCTTTTTCATGACTATGATTCTTGGCTAAACTTTTCATACTACTTAGGTTGAGATGAACTAGAGGATTGTAATGCGTTTGTGACATGTTTTCGGTTATTTGATGTGATTTACATAACTTTTCTTTGATATTGACTAATAATTAAAATCACTATATTAAAACTTGCATCCTCATCTTGTGACTCGAAAGACGATTAGGGTGAGCTAGGTTATTAGCTAATTATTGGTGGGTAGATTGGGTGACCGATAGCTCGGGCTCGTTTATTGCATCGTAATTAAGGTTTCCTAGGATTTCAATTATCAAAGTTGGGTTTGCTTTGCGATTTTGGGATCTTCTCTTAACATAACTGTCTCTGAGGTCAAAAGGATTCTATTTTCGTAGGATTTGGTATCGATAGCTCGAGCCGGTTCGTTCTAGCACTTCACATTTAGTCTTGATCTTTCGTTTGATACATCTCTAGCGGGGGGTTAATCGAGGGAAAAAGATATTTAACCATTGTCATTGTCAAATTAGCATTGCATGATTTTAGGGATTCGATACCTAGGTAGTTCTCTCTCATCACTGTTTGCTTCCCGTCACTTCACCACCTTGCTTGCTTTCTTTGTTCTTTTGTTTACTCACATTATATATATATAGTTTTCGAAGGATGATGAATAGTACTTTCAATTTTAAAATAATATATAGTTTTTTAATATTTTATTAGGTAGAGGATCCTGTAAAAAGTGTTCAAAGTGTAAGAAGTGTGAGAAGTGTATTATAACACTATATATAATACTATATAACACCATATAAACACCGTATAACAATATGTAACACCATATAATACCATATAACACTATGTAACACTATATATCATTATATAACAAATATAACACTATAGGTTGTCTGATAGCATGTCTATGATAGATGTATAGTGTTATATTTGTTATATAATGATATATAGTGTTACATAGTGTTATATGGTATTATATGGTGTTACATATTGTTATAGGGTGTTTATATGGTGTTATATAGTATTATATATAGTGTTATAATACACTTCTCACACTTCTTACACTTTGAATACTTTTTACAGGATCCTTACCCTATTTTATTATATTAATATACTTTTTAATATTTATTACTATTTTTATTTTTCCTTTTCTAAAACCATATTTTCTTTATCATTTATAGTTTTCGAAGGATGATGAATAGTAATTTCAATTTTAAAATAATATATAGTTTTTTAATATTTTATTATATTAATATACTTTTTAATATTTATTATTAACTTTTAATATATTTTAATTTTTTTTATTTGCTTTTAGCTTTTAACGTATTTTTATTTTTCCTTTTCTAAAACCATATTTTCTTTATCATTTGTTTTGTTTTCCATAATATTTTCCTTTTTTTATATTTTTCCTTTTCTAAAACCATATTTCCTTTATAATTTATTTTGTTTACCATAATATTTTCTTCTTTTTTTAAATTTACCTTTACTTTATCAATTAATTTTTTTCTAAAAACTTAAGTACGTAGTTGAGCTTATTTTTTACCCTCGATTAATATAAGTTTTATTAAAAATAAATTTATATCCAAAAATAACGTATTTATTTGCTACCGTAAAATGATACGATGATTCACTGAACCGATTCTAACGGTTTGGTTTTCTAATAACATTCTACATTTTCAAATAACGTTTATTTTACATTATCGTTTGCTCCGTTTCGCCGCAACGCGCGACTGAAAAATCCTAGTTAGTATAATTAGGAAAAAAATCCAAACACAAGTTAAAACCAGTTAAGTAATTAGTTGAGTCAGAGTCTAGTTAGCGTCGCTAGTGTCTCGTGGGTTCGATACTCGGACTTCATTAGGCTTTACTACGTACGATAAGTACACTTGCCTGTCAGTGGTCTAGCATTTAGAGAGTCTTAGTTTATAAATTTAAAACTAGGGTGTCTAGATTAGGTTAGTAGTTTTTATAGACCACATTCAGCACATCAAGTTTTTGGCGCCGTTGTCGGGGACACTTAGGCGATTGCGTTATTAGCTTTGACTGATCTTATTTGTTTAATTGGTCTTATTTGTAGTTTGAGTCTTAGGGTTTGTGTCTAGTAGTAGTGTGTCTAGTCTTTTTTGTAAATTTATTTTTATTAGTTTTTTTTATATATTTATATCATGTGTTTTATCTGTGGAGGACCCTATTACACCAAATATTGTCCAAACGATTCGGGGTGTCCCATAGATTTTGATGCTAACCCTCTTGTGCAGCCACAATCATATCAGTCTTGGAATTGGCAACCGAAACAAACAACAGAGGACTTCCGTGACTGGTTTAAGGCTGCTAATGAAGAAAATAATAGGGCAATTCAAGCCGCATTTGATCTTTTAAATTCACAGAGCTTGAAAAACCAAGGCCGTTACCCGTATGATGTGAATGGAAATTATTCAGGATATCAAACGGCCGATGGTAAGAGGGATTATACAATTTTAGATTCGGGGGGAGAAATATGCATTGAGAGTCCACTGCAAGGTAAATATTACGATTCTAGTTTTAATTATTATAATTCTCATGAATCAGATTTACCCTTGTCTTGTGAGAATAATGTCGTGCAGGTTTCACATTTTGAGCCCTTGAATGAAGAAGATGAGGATCACACTCAGGAACCGGAGACGATAATGGACATTGAAGTCCCACCTCCGGCTCAGCAGGTCGTTAATTCCAGTTATTGGTGTCCCACGCCATGGGATATTGATGATGGATTTTGGAGTGATGATGATGAGGGGGTAGTAGAAGAGGCAGAGTTGGAGGTGCCTGACTACACCGTAGACAAGAGTGAAGAAGTTAAAAAGGAGCTACTTGACAAGATGGAGGATGAGAAAGGTGAGCATGTACCATCTTGGGAGGAGGAGTTTGGTGATGAGTTGGTAGGTTTGCCAACTCTTGAAGATGAAGAATTTGACCCAGTCGGTGATCTCGCCTATTTAGAGACGTTACTTGAAAAGGAACCGACCAACGAAATCAAATATACACCAAACATAGAAAAGAAAGTGGCTGCGGAGTTTGATAACCGGCCCGTGGAGGATTTAGATGTTGGATTGCCACACATACCAACAAGAACACGGGAGAAGGCGCGGAAGAACTTGGATCGACATAGTGCGAGGATTCAGAGATGGTTCAAACAGAAGCAAATGGAGAAACTGAAGTGCAGAGACAACCATCTTCCTCACTACATATCTCGTATCAGGATTGATCCAGGTAAATTTAAATATTGGTGGTCTGACCCGTTTAAAATTTTTAAAATATTTTATTATTCCACCAGTAAACTTCTAATTATCTTTGAGGACCGAGTGGAACTAAACGGGTTGGACCGGGGTTGGATAAAGGAGAAACCTCCTGATTAAATTCAAGTGTGGGGAGGTCTGTAGAGTGTGTATATTTAGTCGTTTATTTTGTACCATGAGTCTAACTTAGTAGTTTTGAGTCGTTTTTATTAGAGTCGGTACTGCTTTGGTTTTGCTTGTTTTTGTTAATGCAGGTTTGGATATGTACCACCCGTACTCAATCTCCATTCGGGTGATTTTGGAGCTGCTTATCAAATATCAGGCATTTTCCAAGTGTACTATTTAGAGTCAAAGCCGATCGCGAATGGAATGCTATACGATCGAGCAGGATCGTGTATGAGTTCGGATTGAAGACGCACGCAGCTGGCACTGATTTTTATCCTAACCAGCTAAGTCCTTTCCAATTCGTTATCTTTTGTATATTATTTTAGGTTTTATTTCTTATTTATTTTTAGTTATCTTTCATCCTACATTGGGGACAATGTAAATTTAAGTGTGGGGATGGGAGACTACGTCTTTTTAGGTAGAATTGAGTCAAAAAAAAAATTAAAAATTTGAAAAAGAAAAAAAGAGTTGGTTTTGTGAGTCCCGGTCTTTAGCATGTAGAAAACGGAAAACCTTTTCAAAACGTCGGTCAAAAACAGTTTAATTATCGAATTTACGAGTCGAAAGCACATGTTTCTTTAAGTTGCGGGATAGTAGGTTGATTGGATCAGTTTTTGGGAGTAAAAGGGTTTGGGATGCCTAGGATAGTGGATGGAGCCGGAGAGTTAATTGATTATGCATTGTTGATATCGGTAGCCCTTATTTTCCACATGATAGTGATATTTGAGCCTTTACATGTCATATATATATGATCACTATTTTCGTTTCATGTGTGTTTACCAACTTGTTGCATTACTTTAGAACTTGTGCGTTTTGATACAGTTTGAGACCTTCAGTTAGGATTTGGCATGGATATGATAGAGGCATTAGGATCACCCCTGTTTGTGTAACCTTTGTGTTTGACCCGTTTCACCATTACCCTTAGTTACACCACTTTGAGCCTAGCCATTCGTTTGTTACCCGTTTCTGATTTGATAACCGGATCGTGTTACGTGATTATTATATTTGTGAAGAAAGAAATAAAAAAAATGATGAAATAAAAAAATTGAAATAAAAGAAAATGAAAAAAAAAAGAAAAAAAGAGCAAAAGATGAAAAAAATACGAAAAAAAAAGAAGGAATAAAGTTGTAAGTCAAAATGACCAATATGCTAGTATTTTGTTTCGTGCATATCCGGTTTTCATGCGCTTACGTCTTTAGCCATATATTCCCAAAATGAAAAAAAAAACCATACCTTTAGCCCTTGCCTACCCGTTTAAGTCGTTTTGATCTGTGCCGAGTTTTAACAAATAGGTGGAAATCTGATTGACGTACAAGCTTATGATAGTGTTGCTTCATAGTTTGGTTTTGAGAGTTCACTCAAAATTACATATTTATCAGCCGAGAGATGAGTGATATTGTGAGGGGTATTGACATTGCATGATTGGTTGCTCGAAGGTAAGAAAAGCTTGATTAGGTAGGCCCGTTTTCATTTAAATGTTATGATTCGTCAACCTTTTGATCGTTGTAAGTCTTGCGAAACCGTTGTGTTTAATGATTTCGTAGTTCGCGTTATAATTTGTTTGAGACTTGCGTTATTGTTAAGTGTTTAAGTTGAACATGTTGATTGGGATTTTGCATAAGTCTTTTTCAGGGACGAAAAAGGTTTAAGTGTGGGGATATTTGATGTGGGTTAAAATACACATAATTGTCCCGTGTAAATTGTATAGTTTTTGTATAATTTATATTTGTTTTATTTAGTTTTTAGTATTAGATTACATTATTTTGTGTTGGACCAGGTCCTGGTGCAAATGGAGCGGAAAAGAGTAATAATTAAATGACCAGCCAGTTGGGCAGAGTAGAATGTCAGTGACAGAAACTAAAATCGCCACTATTTTCTTTGATTGAGTCGAGCCCACTTATCTCTATAGTATAAAACATAGAGGCTTCATATGAAACACATGGGCTGCCATATGTACTAAGCCCAGCAAAACCTTTAAAGTCAAGATAGTGGGCCGCTAATTTCCACATACAAGTTCACGAAACATCAAATGAGGACCGTTACTTCTATTTTTTGGGCTTTTGGAAACAAGAAACTAGTGGATTGAATATTATAGAAACAAAAACCCTAAAGGCCAGGAGATTGATTATATAGTGGACGTGAATCAAAGTGAAAGGGATCCCCTAATTAATTTTTCGTAGGGCAGAGGAGGTTGACGGCAGAAACACAACAGCAGGCTGCGATCAAGAGGAAAGAAAGAAAAGAAAGGATTGGTTCGAGCTTCAAGCCGCAATCAAGTTTCAAGTTCGGGTTTGCAATTTATTATTTTTGGTTTTGTTAGACTTTGTGTTTTACAAAATTATAAACATGTTTTGCTACTCGATTCAGACTTGTTTCTTTTTCATGACTATGATTCTTGGCTAAAATTTTCATACTACTTAGGTTGAGATGAACTAGAGGATTGTAATGCGTTTGTGACATGTTTTCGGTTATTTGATGTGATTTACATAAATTTTCTTTGATATTGATCTTGATATTGCATGTTGCTATGTTTTGATTATTTTATTAGTCAATAAATTCAGCGGTTTAGGCACGAAGAAATTCCCCCTAGACTTAGGATTTAATTTAATTCGTTGATCTTAGGATTTTCGGGTTAGGTATTGTGTTGAGAAATTGACCAAGTTGACTAATAATTAAAATCACTATATTAAAACTTGCATCCTCATCTTGTGACTCGAAAGACGATTAGGGTGAGCTAGGTTATTAGCTAATTATTGGTGGGTAGATTGGGTGACCGATAACTCGGGCTCGTTTATTGCATCGTAATTAAGGTTTCCTAGGATTTCAATTATCAAAGTTGGGTTTGCTTTGCGATTTTGGGATCTTCTCTTAACATAACTGTCTCTAAGGTCATAAGGATTCTATTTTCGTAGGATTTGGTATCGATAGCTCGAGCCGGTTCGTTCTAGCACTTCACATTTAGTCTTGATCTTTCGTTTTATACATCTCTAGCGGGGGGTTAATCGAGGGAAAAAGATATTTAACCATTGTCATTGTCAAATTAGCATTGCATGATTTTAGGGATTCGATACCTAGGTAGTTCTCTCTCATCACTGTTTGCTTCCCGTCACTTCACCACCTTGCTTGCTTTCTTTGTTCTTTTGTTTACTCACGTTAGTATAATTAGGAAAAAAATCCAAACACAAATTAAAACCGGTTAAGTAATTAGTTGAGTCAGAGTCTAGTTAGCGTCGCTAGTGTCTCGTGGGTTCTATACTCGGACTTCATTAGGCTTTACTACGTACGATAGGTACACTTGCCTGCCAGTGGTCTAGCATTTAAAGAGTCTTAGTTTATAAATTTAAAACTAGGGTGTCTAGATTAGGTTAGTAGTTTTTATAGACCACATTCAGCACATCAAGTTTTTGGCAGACTACGTCTTTTTAGGTAGAATTGAGTCAAAAAAAAAAATTAAAAATTTGAAAAAGAAAAAAAGATTTGGTTTTGTGAGTCCCGGTCTTTTGCACGTAGAAAACGGAAAACCTTTTCAAAACGTCGGTCAAAAACAGTTTAATTATCGAATTTACGAGTCGAAAGCACATGTTTCTTTAAGTTGCGGGATAGTAGGTTGATTGAATCAGTTTTTGGGAGTAAAAGGGTTTGGGATGCCTAGGATAGTGGATGGAGCCTGAGAGTTAATTGATTATGCATTGTTGATATCGGTAGCCCTTATTTTCCACATGATAGTGATATTTGAGCCTTTACATGTCATATATATATGATCACTATTTTCGTTTCATGTGTGTTTACCAACTTGTTGCATTACTTTAGAACTTGTGCGTTTTGTTACAGTTTGAGAC
Source organism: Helianthus annuus (assembly GCF_002127325.2). NCBI lineage: Eukaryota > Viridiplantae > Streptophyta > Magnoliopsida > Asterales > Asteraceae > Helianthus > Helianthus annuus. Next base: position 140,350,359 of record NC_035434.2, read on the forward strand.
CTTCGGTTAGGATTTGGCATGGATATGATAGAGGCATTAGGATCACCCCTGTTTGTGTAACCTTTGTGTTTGACCCGTTTCACCATTACCCTTAGTTACACCACTTTGAGCCTAGCCATTCGTTTGTTACCCGTTTGTGATTTGATAACCGGATCGTGTTACGTGATTATTATATTTGTGAAGAAAGAAATAAAAAAAAATGATGAAATAAAAAAAAATTTGAAAAAAAAGAAAATGAAAAAAAGAAAAAAAAGAGCAAAAGATGAAAAAAATACGAAAAAAAGAAGGAATAAAGTTGTAGGTCAAAATGACCAATATGCTAGTATTTTGTTTAGTGCATATCCGGTTTTTCATGCGCTTACGTCTTTACCCATATATTCCCAAAATGAAAAAAAAAACCCTACCTTTAGCCCTTGTCTACCCATTTAAGTCCTTTTGATCTGTGCCGAGTTTTAACAAATAGGTGGAAATCTGATTGACGTACAAGCTTATGATAGTGTTGCTTCATAGTTTGGTTTTGAGAGTTCACTCAAAATTACATATTTATCAGCCGAGAGATGAGTGATATTGTGAGGGGTATTGACATTGCATGATTGGTTGCTCGAAGGTAAGAAAAGCTTGATTAGGTAGGCCCGTTTTCATTTAAATGTTATGATTCGTCAACCTTTTGATCGTTGTAAGTCTTGCGAAACCGTTGTGTTTAGTGATTTCGTAGTTCGCGTTATAATTTGTTTGAGACTTGCGTTATTGTTAAGTGTTTAAGTTGAACATGTTGATTGGGATTTTGTATAAGTCTTTTTCAGGGACGAAAAAGGTTTAAGTGTGGGGATATTTGATGTGGGTTAAAATACACATAATTGTCCCTGTAAATTGTATAGTTTTTGTATAATTTTTATTTGTTTTGTTTAGTTTTTAGTATTAGATTACATTATTTTGTGTTGGACCAGGTCCTGGTGCAAATGGAGCGGAAAAGAGTAATAATTAAATGACCAGCCAGTTGGGCAGAGTAGAATGCCAGTGACAGAAACTAAAATCGCCACTATTTTCTTTGATTGAGTCGAGCCCACTTATCTCTATAGTATAAAACATAGAGGCTTCATATGAAACACATGGGCTGCCATATGTACTAAGCCCAGCAAAACCTTTAAAGTCAAGATAGTGGGCCGCTAATTTCCACATACAAGTTCACGAAACATCAAATGAGGACCGTTACTTCTATTTTTTGGGCTTTTGGAAACAAGAAACTAGTGGATTGAATATTATAGAAACAAAAACCCTAAAGGCCAGGAGATTGATTATATAGTGGACGTGAATCAAAGTGAAAGGGATCCCCTAATTAATTTTTCGTAGGGCAGAGGAGGTTGACGGCAGAAACACAACAGCAGGCTGCGATCAAGAGGAAAGAAAGAAAAGAAAGGATTGGTTCGAGCTTCAAGCCGCAATCAAGTTTCAAGTTCGGGTTTGCAATTTATTATTTTTGGTTTTGTTAGACTTTGTGTTTTACAAAATTATAAACATGTTTTGCTACTCGATTCAGACTTGTTTCTTTTTCATGACTATGATTCTTGGCTAAACTTTTCATACTACTTAGGTTGAGATGAACTAGAGGATTGTAATGCGTTTGTGACATGTTTTCGGTTATTTGATGTGATTTACATAACTTTTCTTTGATATTGATCTTGATATTGCATGTTGGTATGTTTTGGTTATTTTATTAGTCAATAAATTCAGTGGTTTAGGCACGAAGAAATTCCCCCTAGACTTAGGATTTAATTTAATTCGTTGATCTTAGGATTTTCGGGTTAGGTATTGTGTTGAGAAATTGACCAAGTTGACTAATAATTAAAATCACTATATTAAAATTTGCATACTCATCTTGTGACTCGAAAGACGATTAGGGTGAGCTAGGTTATTAGCTAATTATTGGTGGGTAGATTGGGTGACCGATAGCTCGGGCTCGTTTATTGCATCGTAATTAAGGTTTCCTAGGATTTCAATTTTCAAAGTTGGGTTTGCTTTGCGATTGTGGGATTCTCTCTTAACATTATTGTCTCTGAGGTCAAAAGGGTTCTATTTTCGTAGGATTTGGTATCGATAGCTCGAGCCGGTTCGTTCTAGCACTTCACATTTAGTCTTGCTTCCTCATTTGGGACATCTCTAGCGGAGGGTCAATTGAGGGAGTAAGATATTTAACCATTATCATTGTCACATTAGCATTGCATGATTCTAGGGATTCGAAGCCTGGGTAGTTCTTTCTCATCATTGTCTCCTTCCTGTCACTTCTTGCTTGCTTGCCCTGTTATCTTGTTTTCTTGCTTTATTAGTTTATTAGGAAAAAATCCAAACACAAATTAAAACCAGTTAAGTAATTAGTTGAGTCAGAGTCTAGTTAGCGTCGCTAGTGTCTCGTGGGTTCGATACTCGGACTTCATTAAGCTTTACTATGTACGATAGGTACACTTGCCTGTCAGTGGTCTAGCATTTAGAGAGTCTTAGTTTATAAATTTAAAACTAGGGTGTCTAGATTAGGTTAGTAGTTTATATAGACCACATTCAGCACATCAGGAGGCTCCAGGCACATGACAGGATGTAAAGCCCTTCTCAAAGATTTCAAAATCCATGGAGGGGGTGATATATCCTTTGGTAATAATAGTAAAGGGAAAGTTCCGGGGTCTGGTACAGTACAGTCTGGTAATGTAAAATTTGAAAATGTCAATCTAATAGACAATCTAAAATTCAACCTCCTGAGTGTTTCACAAATGAGTGATAAGGGGTATGGATCATTCTTCACAAAGGAGTGTTGTAGGATTGTTGGACCAGAAATGGTTGAAAAGATTGAAGCAATAATAAAAACTGGAAAAACCAAACTTGTTGCTCAAAGAAGTGGCAATGTTTATGTGGTGGATATGTCAAAGGAGAGCCCCAGAACTGATGCCTGTCTGTTCTCAGCTGCATCAAAAGATGACTTTTCTAGGTTTACATGGACTTACTTTTTACATTCAAAAGATGAGACTACAGGCATTCTGCAAGACTTTGTGAAACAGGTTGAAAAGCAGTTTGACCTTCCAGTAAAAATCTTCAGAAGTGACAATGGCACAGAGTTCAGGAACAAGGAGTTAGATGATTTCTGTGTGTCAAAAGGAATTATGAGGCAATACAGCATTCCAAGAACACCAGAACAAAATGGGGTTGTTGAAAGAAAGAACAGAACTTTGATTGAGGCTGCCAGAACCATGCTTGCTGATTCAGGTTTGCCATTAACTTTTTGGGCAGAGGCAGTAAACACTGCTAGCTATGTCCAAAACAGAGTTTTAATCAACCCCAGGCATCAAAAGACTGCCTATGAACTGCTGTATAAAATTAAGCTATTGATCTCATATTTCAAAGTTTTTGGCTGGCCATGCTTCATTTTAAACTTAAAAGATTCTATCTCAAAGTTTGCAGCCAAAATTGATTGTGGTTATCATCTAGGATACTCAACCACTGCTAAGGCCTACAAAGTGTTTAACACAAGGACCAAAACAGTGGAGGAGACTTTGGATGTAAAGTTCAATGAACTTTCATCAATGAAAATCCCAGCAAACCCTTCAGAATTGTTTGATCTTGATAAATTTACTTTTGAAAATACTGCTGTCAAGACTAACAATGCAGGTCCATCAAAAGAATCATCACCAGACTATGGGTATGAAATCATCATTCCTCAACAAAAGTCTGTCACAATGGGAATAGCAGCAGATGTTCAAAACAACTGTCAAAGCTCAACCACTGCTACCTCAACAGTTGTTGACCAAAGTAGCCCCTTAACCCCTGCTTCCACATCTTCAAACATAGTTGATAAAAGTCCACAAACAGTGGATCAAAATCAGCATGTGTCCACACCTTTACCTCCTATTCCACCACCTTTTGAAGCCACTGCTGGATCATCAAAGTCACCAGCAGTGGTTAGCTCAGATGATTCACATCTGCAGCCATCCCCACTTAATGCCATTGTTCCATACCAATGAGAGCTTATCTTCTTGAAATCTCATCCACCAGACCAAATTATTGGCAACATCAATGAAGGGGTGCTCACAAGAAGTCAATCCCAAAACATTTGTCTTTTTGCTGGTTTTCTATCACTCCATCAGCCAGTCAAGTACCAAGAGGCACTAAAAGACAACAGCTGGGTAGAAGCCATGCAAGAGGAGCTCCAACAGTTTAGAATTGTACCATTGCCAGAGGGTGTAAGTCCTATTGGCACAAAATGGGTCTTCAAAAATAAAACTGATGAAAGGGGTATTGTTGTCAAAAATAAAGCCAAGCTTGTGGTTCAAAGGTTCAGACAAGAAAAGGGCATTGATTATGATGAAACATTTGCCCCTGTAGCAAGACTTGAAGCTATTAGATTATTTCTGGCCTTTGCTGTCAACCACAACATCAAGGTGTACCAAATGGATATCAAACGTGCATTCCTCTATGGTAAAATTCAAGAGGAGGTTTATGTTTGTCAACCTCCAGGCTTTGAGGATCCATTTAATCTAGATCATGTCTACAAGCTGAATAAAGCTTTGTATGGCCTGAAACAAGCACCAAGTGCCTGGTATGAAACTCTTTCCACCTTTCTACTTTCCATTGGTTTCACAAGAGGTAAGATAGACAAAACACTGTTTCTAAAATGGAGAGGGAAGGATTTGATGATTGTCCAGATTTATGTGGATGACATCATCTTTGGAAGCACATGTAATAAAATGTGTGAAGAGTTTAGAAAACTCATGACAGCTGAGTTTGAAATGAGTGCAATGGGTGAACTGCAAAATGGAACTTTCATCCATCAAGGCAAATATGCCAAAGAACTCTTAAATAAATTTGAGATGGATGATTGTAAGCCATGTAGTACACCCATTGCAACCAACAAAATAGTCATGTCTGATGAGAAGGATGATTTGGTTGATTAAACTTTATATAGAAGCATGATTGGGTCTTTATTGTACCTAACTACATCTAGACCAGACATCATGTTTGCAACATGTGTTGGTGCAAGATCCCAATCAGCCCCTAGAAAGTCAAACCTTATTGCTGTAAAAAGGATATTCAGATACCTCAAAGGTGCTCCCACACTTGGTATCTGGTATCCAGCTGATGGTAATATTGAGCTTTCAGGTTTCTCAGATAGTGACTTTGCTGGATGTGACAAAACAAGGAAGTCCACTTCAGGAGGGTGCCAATTCCTAGGTAATTGCTTAGTGTCTTGGCAAAGCAAAAAGCAAGCAGTTGTTTCCACATCCACTGCTGAGGTAGAATATATAGCTGCTGCAAGCTGTACAACCCAACTGCTCTGGCTTCAAAATCAGTTGCTGGATTTTGGTATCACTGCCTTAAAAACACCACTCATGTTGGATAGTCAGGCAACAGAAAATATCATCAAAAATCCAGTTTCCCACTCAACCACCAAGCACATTGACATCAGACATCACTTTGTGAGGGATTGCTATGAAAAAGGTTTGATTTCTCTACATCATGTTCCAACTAAGGATCAGCTGGCAGATGTGCTAACCAAAGCATTAGACACATCTACCTTTGAAAGCTTGATCTCTAGAATTGGCATGCTAAACATGGAGTAACAGGCAAAATCCTGTTTTTTCTATGAATAAAACATTAAAATGTTTTCAGAAAATCAAAAATCCACCCTTAAAAATAGTTAAAAATGAAAGTTTTCATTAAAATCCTAAAAAGTCTGCCATAACCACTGCTTTGTTCAAAAGTCTGTTCTACTTCAAAGTCTGTCCATTGCTGAAAGTCAACCCATGTTCTCTCATTTTCTTGATAAGCACTGTTGTTCAAAATCAGTGTTTTATCCACTGATATGCTATCCACTGATAGTAAAAATCACCCACTGCCTCCATTTGTTACCGTTGCAACCACTGCCCTTCATCAGTGGTTTTCATAAAAAGTACTTGTCCTTCATTTCATTAGGGGTTGGCACGTGGACAGTACATAGTGGTCAGACCTTTTGTAACCGCTGCCACGTCAGCATTCACTTTTTCTCCATAAAACCCCCTTCAAAACCCCAAACAGGGTTTTACTGTCGAATTGAATTCTTAAAAATTCCTTTCTCAAAGCAGTTTTCATCTCATTCTCTCAAATTTCTTCACAACCCGCTTCGATCATCTTCTCCAAAATGACAAAATCGAAGTCATCTGCAAAATCCACTTCAAAATCATCATCAACACCCATTGAAATCCCACACAAAGTTTCTCACAACATTCTGGTTCTTCTTACAAAACCCGGCACCACCGATACTTTCGATTCCATCATCGACATCATGTCTGCATCAAAGTACAAAACTTTGTTAACTGCAGATGCTCCAATTTACTTGCAAACCCAAAGAGAGTTTTGAAAAAATTGTACCCTTGACAAACAAGGCGAAGATGTCATAGCCATTAACTCTACTCTAAAGGGTAAAGCAGTCAGAATCACACCACAATCCATCTCGGATGTTTTTCAACTCGATGATCTGCAAGGTAAGACTTCTTTTCCCAAAAACGAGCTAAAAATTGATTTCCTTGAAAGAGGGTATGCGGATTCAATGATGAAGAGGGATACCTTACAAAAAGGTTACTTCCCTCCTGCAACAAGATTTTTATTTCATACCCTGTTATTATGTGTTTCAAACAAAACCACTTCTTTTAATGAGATACCATTAAAGATTCAAAACATGGGGAATGCTATTCTTCAAGAAGAAAATTTCAATTATTCCCAGGAAATCTTTAATGATTTGGTTAAAAATGTTGATAAAAGGCCATTCTTACTTTTTCCAAGATTTTTAAGCTATTATTTTGAAAAGAAATTTGGTAAGGATGATGCTTCTGCAATAAAACAAGGTGAATCTTTTCAAATAAACAGCTTAACTGCTGAAACTTTCACAAGAATGTCAACACCTTGCAAAACACAAGCAGAGGTGCCTGAGCAGAATTTAGCAGCTACCACTGCTCAAGGTGATCAAAGCAGCAAAACAACTGCTTTGAAACCCACACCTACAATCCACAAAAAGCCAAAACAAAAGAAAACTCAAAAACCCCCCAAACCTACCAAAAAGGCAACTCTAGAGGATGAGATACCAGAGCAACTGCGAGTGACAACACAAAAGTCACAAGAAACCACTGCTGCTACTTCCTCACAGCAGGTGGTAGAAATATCTCAACCCATGGCTGAAACTCCTCCTGCTTCTTCTCAAAAAGAACAGGTTGTACAGATAGGGACACCACAATATGATGCTCTGGAATCACTTGCTTCCATCATCCACATCCTAATGCCCGGGGCCAATTCCCTTTCTACACCCAACCTCACCTCCACAATTCCCCCACAAACAAAAATCTTGTTGGATGCTCTTGATTTGAACCAGGCACAAACCAGTCCTTCTCAATCACCTATCAATGAGAATATGCCTCAACAAATGACTGGGTCTGATGTATCAATCATGGCTAACCCACCAACACAACCTGAGGAGGTTATACCCCTTGAGTTACAAGTAACTATTGGTGGTAGTCCAAGTGAAGCAGCCACTACAAGTGTTGAACCCACTGGTTTACATTTGGACAGTGGTTACATTAATAAGACTTCCTTGGAGGCAATTCCTTCTATAGCACCTCTGTTAACCACTAGTGAGTTTGTTTTGACCACTGGTACCATCAAAAGGTTATCAAGTGTTGAGGGAAGAAGTCCCCAGAACCAAGAAAAAGGGCATCAGTGGTTAATGTTTGGAGTACACTCCCTGCCTCAACCACTGATAGTGGGAAATCAGATGATCCCATTAAGTTGGGTGATGGTTTAAAGTACCTAGAATTGACGGATAGAGTTGAAAAACTGGATACCTCTGTTGCAGAAATCAAAGAAAAGCTGCAACAGTTGTTGAAAGTTCAAAAGGTGCAATCCACTGTTGTTCCACCTCAAGCACCTGCTCCACCACAAGCACCTGCTACAGATGAGTTATGGAATCTATTTCAACCTTTTCTCCAACAACAAAAACAAATGGCTGATCAGCAACATGCTATACATGTACAAGAGCTGAGAAACATAATGGAGTCCAGGTTCAAAAACACACAAGCAGACATCAAGGCTATAAAGGCCCACATCTTGAACACCACTGGCACTGCTCTTCCAACTGTTCTCTTCATTGATCAATTACCCCCAGATAATGCCAAAAAGGGGGAGAAAATCCAGGAGTGGAAGAAGAAGGGAATAGATGATGGTCTTTACATTGAACCAGAAAAGGATGCTATAACTAAAAAGATTCCCTTGCCAGATGGTGGCAAAAATATTGATGTTACCACAAATGCACTTGATGAAGCAAAAGCAAGTGTAAAAAGGGACAGAGAGGCAAAGGACTTGTCCAGGTGGAATAAGGAGAAAAGAGCTTATATGGAGCTGAATGTGAAGGGTTGTTTTGAGCCAAAGGATGTTAAAAATCCTGAACCAAAAAGAAATCCCACTAGAAAAGTGAGGGAACCCAAATCCATACCATCCAGACCCACAAAGCATACTCCCAAACCACCTTCCAAAAGCCCCTAACATCAATCTTCCACCCAAACAGTTGTTGTAACACCTGTTGTATCAACAACTGCTGATACTTCAGTAGTTTCAACAACTGTTAGCCAATCACCTGCCATCTCTTCAACACACACTACTTCAACACACACCATAACCATTGCCTTACTACCATCACCATCAAAAATCACTTCACCACCAAAAACAGCCTCACCACCATCACCTCTTGCCAAAAAGCAGAAGTCATCAGATGCTACAACATCTGTTGTAATGGAAACAGTGGTTGAAACACCAGTTGTTTCAACATTTGCTAGTCAATCACAAATCACTTCCACTAAAATCACCACCACTGATCCACCCAAAACATCATCAGCCTCTCCTCAACCAAAAAGGAGAAGGTTAATCCTGAAAGATGATGACACTTCACCACCACCAACATCTTCAAAATCTCTATCACTTGTTACAATACCAAACCTTGTTCCTCTCTCATCAGCTCAGATTCAAAAGCCATTAGCTCCTGCAGGTGTTCAATTTCCTCTTGAGCTTATAGCAGTCAGAGAAGAGATTAAATCCTTCTATTATGAGGATGATCCTGCTAAAAGGAGTTTGCCATCAGTTGGAGGATATCCCAGGCCTAACAATATTGAAGAATATTTGAAAATTAAGGCTCAACAAGCAGAGGATATCTCTAAAAGAAATACACAAGGGAAATCTGATAGAGAAATTCAACAGAATTACCAATTTTTGCTCACACAAGTCAGATCTTTGGAACAATTTGCAAAGAATGTGTGCCAGGAGATATCAGAAAAGGCAGATGAATCCCTGAGAAAAGACTATGTTGAAAACATCATGGCTCACAAGAAATACAAGGGAGAAAGACCCATGTATAAAGATTGGACAATACTTGAGCTGGAAAGTGAAGCAGCCAGGATAAAAGACATGATCAAAAATAAAGTCAAACATACTCCTCCTGATTGGGCAAAGTACAAAAAGAATGTTCCTGATAAAAAGGTAGAGCTGAGGAGAATGAAAGAGGAATTAGCTGCTGCTGATTATGGGTCCATAAATCAAGTGATGAGATGGAGAGAAGATAAAGTCAGGGCCACCTACAAAAGGTTGGAGGAACTAAGGAAGAAAGATCCAAAGGTTCCACAAAAACCTGATTATTCCAAAGCAGAGGTCTCATCAAGAGCACCAAAGTTGCAAGTCAAAAGAGCCACTGCTCCAGCTGGTGCTGCCATCTATAAAAGGAGGCAACAAAATCAGTTGGACACTGAAACATCACAAGAGTTAATGGCAGGTGGTGAACTTGTAAAAGAGGGCATTAAGAAGATGATTGAAGAAACTCTTGGATTGAATAAACCTGCAAGTACTGCTCAGTCAGTCATCAATAGGCCAGCATCACCAAACACCTCATCTAATAAAAATCTCCCAAGAAACCCACCAGATTCAAAAGTACTAAAGTGGAAAACTGATAAACAGACCCATGTACTGACAATGATCAAGTCTAGTGGAGAAGTGAAGAAATAACAAGGGAACAAGCTTTTGGCCTAAGTCTTAAAGATTTGCAGGATCTCCTTGATCTTCCACTTAGCAGAGATGAAGATGACACGGATGCCTTAGCCTTTGAGTTACAACTCAAAGGGCAAATAAGGGAACTGTTGATGAGGCAATAAAGATCTACCAATAATGAAGAGTTTTGGCATTATCTGTTCCAAGGGGAGATTGTTGGGATTAAACCCTATCAGAGGAACATATAATTAAAGCCAAAACTGGATCAGAGTAGTGGATCCAGAATAAGCAAAAGTTATGTAATCAAGTCTCTCCCCTTGAAAGTGGTTTCAACATCTGCTGACCTCCAATCTACTGATCATTACAAACTGTTGCCCAAGTCAAAGACTAACTGAAGACTAAAGCTTTGCTGTTCAATCTACTGCTATGGGTCAAGCTCTGCTGGATATATGAAGTACTGCTGGGTTCACATCAGTGGAAGGTTGCAACAGTAGTTTAGTTTATATTATGAAATATAATATATGGAAGTAGTTAGCATAGTAGAGTTTGTATAGATCAGATGTTAGAGATTGTTAGGAGGTTAGATGTCACTTTCATGGTGACGTCAGCTTAGATGCTTCAGTGGTTTGTCCATGCCTATAAATAGAACAGTACCCTGTACTGTTCTATTAGCTCTTCACCATCTTTTCACCTGTACGAACAAATCATTGTGAGCTCAGGCTGAGGGGCAGTTTGTTACATACTTGCAATTGTAATTGAATCTTGTAATAAATTCAAGCATTCGGTTCAATGTTAAACTTGTGTGTTGAAAGCAATTCTCCTGTTTGATTGTGTGCAAAGTTTGTTATCATCTATATTCCGCTGCATTTCTCATTCATCTTTCATCTTAATTCAAACGTAAAACACAATCAATGCAAACTCAGATCCTAACATAATATAAGATAAGTTTGGAAGTGAGGCAAGAAAATCATAAAATAAATGCTTACAATGAATTATAGGTGTCACACATTAATGTTTTATTATGTAATATAGTATAGATATATATTTAGATTGATATAAATAGATTATTCTATTGTAGTAAAATTTGTTAGCGAAGTCTCAATAAATTTAACCCTTTATTTAAAACTTGTAATTGTAACGAAGTCTTAATAAATTTAACCTTTTATTTAAAACTTGTAAATGTAGAAATGATAAATAATATTAGTTAATTTTATTTTAAATTTCGTAAAATATATTTGATACCAAACTAAACAAAACGTTCAAATATATAGTTAATATCAAGAGTAAATTACAATTTTGGCCCCTGTGGTTATATCACTTTTACCCTTTTAGCAAAAAAAAATGAATCTTTTAACATCTGAGCCCCCAACGTCTTTTTTTTCTAACCCTTTTGGCCCCTAACACTAACCCCATCCATTTACTTTTGGGGGCCAAAAGAGTTAGAAAAAAACATTGGGGGTCCAAAAGGGTTAGAAAAAAGACGTTGAGGGCTCAGATGTTAAAAAAAATCTTTTTTAGGCTAAAAGGATAAAAGTGATATAACCACAGGGGCCAAATCGTAATTTACTCTAATATCAAATTAGATAACTAAGTTTGAATTTGAAGTAAATAGATAAATATAAAAGTAATAATTGAATTAAAAAAAAAGGAGGATTACCTCTAATTAATTAGAAGAGATTAAATTAAAATAATAATTATCCATAGGACATGGCCTAGTATGATGACAAGTGTCCCCAAAATGGTTTCTTTTATTATATAGTACTAGCGGTAAGACCCGTGTGCAAACACGGGTGGTTTCTTAGAAAACCATGCATAACAAATATAAATGATGAATATGGTTATAGGGGAAGGTTCAAATGAAAATCACTACTTATTGTGAAAACTCGAAAACTAATTAAAAAAACCAAAAAAACATACAATTTTTTTATTTATTTTTTTTGCAAACCAAATTTCGCATGTTTTTTTATATAAAAAAATTTCAAAAAAAAAAAAAATTGTGTAGTGCACATGTGTAATACTACACATGTGTATGTGTACTACACATGTGTATTATTATTACACATGTGTACTACATATTTTTTTATTTTTGTTTTTGAAAAAAAGTTTTTTTTTTTGAAAAAAAGTTTTTTTATATATAAAAACCAACGATTTTTATAAAAAAAATTGAAAAAAAAAATTTTTTTTTGTGTGTTTTTTAGGCTTTTTTTTAGTTAGTTTTCATGTTTTCACAATAAAAGTGGTTTTCATTTGAACCATCCCCTATGCTTATATTTATAGACTTATAAATAGATAAGTTAGTCGGTAAATACTTAAAGTTTAGAGTATAAAAAATACAAAAATATACAATTTATTAATCTTTTGTAAACGAAATAACATTTGCATTCAAGCATGTTCCTTCAACGTCCACAAAACACTATTGTAACCCAACAGTGGTTTTAAACCACCATTTTAACCCAACTGCGGTTTCAACCATAGTTTTCTCCACAACAAATACATTTAACCCAACAGTGGTTTCAAACATCTGTTTTCATCCATCTTTTGACCAAAGTCAACATATGTATCAACTAATGTTTTATTTTCAAACATCTTTTCACAACAACAGAGCTTTCATCATTTAAACAGACCTTTGCCAGTATTACAAGCTTTTAAACTCTCAAATCTAAATATTCATTTAATTAATTTAAATAACAAACATGGTTAATAATTCTAACACAACTAATTATATAAAATATGAAAGTGTCAAACAGAGGTAACTATATAATAAACAAACTTCAAAACAGCACACAACATTCAGTAAAATACAGCATAATAATTTCTAATCAATGGGCGAACAGTAGTCTCGATAAATAAAGCTCCTTTCAGATCACTGTAGTTGTCAAGATGTTGGAGGTATTTCAAAACATCATTGCTCAAATCAACTTCAACCATATCCCCCTAACTTCAACTTCAACCTTAAATACTTAAAGTTTAGAGTATAAAAAATACAAAAATATACAATTTATTAATCTTTTGTAAACGAAATAACATTTGCATTCAAGCATTTTCCTTCTCCAAAAAAACAATATTTTAACCCAACAGTCGTTTTATTCCCCTTCAACCTCCACAAAACACTATTTTAACCCAACAGTGGTTTTAAACCACCGTTTTAACCAAACATCAGTTTCAACCACAGTTTTCTCCACAACACTCTGCTTTATCCCAACAGTGGTTTCAAACATCTGTTTTCATCCATCTATTGACCAAAGTCAACAGATGTATCAACCACTGTTTTATTTTCAAACATCTGTTCACAATAACAGAGCTTTCATCATTTAAACAGACCTTTGCCAATATTACAAGCTTTTACATTCTCAAACCTAGATATTCATTTAATTAATTTAAATAAGAAACATGGTTAATAATTTTAACACAACTAATTATATAAAAACTACAAGTGTCAAACAGAGGTAACTATATAATAAACAAAGTTCAAAACAACAAACAACATTCAGTAAAATACAGCATACTAATTTCTAATCAATGGGCGAAACAGTAATCTCGATAAATAAAGCTCCTTTCGGACCATTGTAGTTGTCAACATGTTGGAGGTATTTCAGAACTTCGTTGCTCAGATCAACTTCAACCATATCCCCCCCAGATGCTTGTTATCAGCCACTTGTTGTTTTCAATTATATTAGTCCTTCGGCGCCTATCTACATAATCAACTATGTGACAACTCGAGTTTCCGAGATTCCACTTTCGCATTTATTGCACGTTAACTGTTTGCTTAGTTGCTTACTTATACAATTTGTTGCTTTGTAACTGTATACGTGTTGATTTGATAAAGTTTTACGAATGATTTGACAAATACATGAACTTGGTGATGAAACTGTAAATTGTATGTCTTGTGCATGTATTATGTAATAGATAATACTTAAGGGTGTTTAGTGTTAATAGTGAAATAAAACAAAACCTCTTAACCCTAACCTCCCACACAAATCATTTCACAAACCATCATATGTACCTTCAAGATTTCTCTACAACCCTCTCCTACAATCATCTTCTTCATCATTGGCACAAGCTCTCAATCATCACTCTTGATCCCTCTCTTTATCTAGAATCAATCCAAGGTAATTGTTTAATGGTTATTTGTTGTTAATCATTGATTGTTTGATTCATGCAAAAACCCTAGTTCTTCATATGATGGTTCTGTGGTTATTAAAGATTCTGATTGTTGTAGATGGTTTATGATCAGTTGTGTAATCACTTGCTGAATGTTAAGATGCCTGTTATGATAGAATGGTGGATTGTTGATTTGATTTCTGCAATGCAAATGAAATTAGGGTTTCTTGATCGTGAAAACGTAACTGTTACATTACATATGAATGTTAGCATGATTGATGGATTAGCCGGACTGTTGAATTATATTGTCCGAACTTTATACAAGGCACAAGGTCCAAATTTCATTTAAGTAATCATGTTCCGACTTTTGACTTGTGATAGGAAGTCCGAACCTTATGCATGGAATATAGTCTGAGCTTTTAATTAATGGGTGAAGTCCGAATTATATATGATAAGGGGTGGTGTCCGAATTTTATAAAGGGGGGAGGATAGGTCCGACTTTTGTTCAAAACAAGGTAGTCCGACTTTTGTTCAAAACAAGGTAGTCCGACTTTTGTTCAAACAAAGGGGGTCCGAACTTTGTTAATGTATCAAGGGGTCCGACTTTTATGTGTTATATGCTTGTCCTACTTTTTTTTTATAATGAACAAGGTCCGAATTTTTGTGCTATGATCTTGTCCGACTTTGTGATTTATTATAAAGGTCCGACTTTTAATGGATATATGCCTAGTCCGATGTTTGATGTATATACGCCTAGAGTCCGAGTTTTTGATTGTATAAGTGTGTCCGAGTTTCTAAGGGGGGGAGGTGGTTGTCCGAGTTTTGTTTATATATTGAAGGCAAAGTCTGAGTTTTGTGATTTATATGTGATTTCGTTGAATGACTGACACAGTGATTCCGTTAGCTGTTAACCCTGTTAAGTTAAGACTGTTAACTTGGTTGATTCTGATTTGACCCTGTTGTTTCCGATTAGCTCCGTTACGTACGTTAACTATGTTAGATGTATTGATTCTGTTAAGCATGCTGACTAGGGTACATATCTATGCTGAGCATGCCATGTGTGTTAAGAATATCATCTCTATGTTAGGCATGACAAGCATGATTAACTCTGTTAAGTATGACAACTTAGTAAGGGACTTGCATGTGATTTGGAACCTCGTATGGAATGATTAATTGTTTATGCATTGCATGATGTAACTGTCAGACAGACTCTGTGATATTGAGTGCATGCAAAACCTTACACTCCTGTACTGATTGAACATACATGTATAAATATAGGACTTGACTGATTACTTGTGAACATACTTTAGCATACCGAGCAAACCAAGGTGAGTTCACGCTCTTTACCAAGGCATGGGATTCCCGGGGATTGGGAATGGGTGGAATGATGGAATTGAACGATTTCTCGTACTTACACGGTTACTAGACTATCTACCATGGTCCTCGGGTTAAGCAGGACACTTACGTAAAACCTACGTAAACAAGTACATACTACTGTCTTTCGGAGTCAGGAAGGACACTTACGTAAAACCTACGTAAACTCACACATGCTACTGTCTTCCGGAGTCAGGAAGGACACTTACGTAAAACCTACGTAAACCCCCGCGTACCCCCGTCCTCGGTTGTGAATGATACTTACGTAAGACCTATGTAAAGCTTGTACGTACTACTGTTCTCGGGTTATGAAGAACACTTATGGTTACGAATAGTCTAGTGTATATGCAAACGTGGGAAGCCCCCACCTATAGAACATACTCTCGGCCCAGTAGAGCCACACGTTACAAACGAACTTACTATTACGAACTTATTTTCTGTAAACTCGCTCAACTAGTTGTTGACTCTCTGTTACATGCCTTGCAGGTCGTTAGGTATACCTGGTGTGACAACCCTCACTA
This sequence comes from Helianthus annuus, assembly GCF_002127325.2. NCBI lineage: Eukaryota > Viridiplantae > Streptophyta > Magnoliopsida > Asterales > Asteraceae > Helianthus > Helianthus annuus. The sequence goes on from NC_035434.2 coordinate 140,366,390, forward strand.
AACCAGGTATCCGTACGATTTAATTAATAATTAATTGCTGCTTAATTACTGTGCTTACTTGAAATTACTGATGAACTGCTACTTGATTTCTGATACTTGTATATTCCTGCATCATACTCTATTTGCTGTCACTACATTACTTACAAGCTGAACTCTAGTGACAAACATGATGCACAAAAGCACAGTAGCACTATGAACGGATAACCTATTGAACATGCTGACAAAGCCAGCATCAGGCAGATACTGCCTCTAAGGCCTGTATGAGCCAGAAATATTTTACTACACCCATAGTGAGTGTAGGGATACAAGGGTTGTAGAACTGCGTCTCTAGGAATAAGATACAGTGATCGGATGTGCCTAAAACATACACTAAGTAACTAGAGGACACAAGGACCAATGGTTCCTAAACTCACAATTTGCCTATAAGTAACTAGTGATGGCACAAGAGATCTTACACTCCTCACAACTCCACAAAATTACTCTCTCCCTCTTGCTCTAAGTCACGGCCGAACACCCCCCTTGACACCCCATCCATTTTCGAGTTTGATCTCCTCATTCCAAGATCATACAAGCTTCAAGGGTCACGTATTAGGAAGCTCGGAGCAAACGGAAGGCGAAGGACCTCACTCTCTTGCTATTATCCACGCATTTTTCGCATAGATTCTTCCCTAGCCTCGAGCTAGAGGTATAATGCTTAAAACACTCTCTCGAACTAATCTAAAGTGGTTAAAGCAATGTGTAACGGTTAAAACTCGGAATATTACAATTTGAAGCATTAAAGTTTACTAAAAATGCAAGTATTGTTGGTTAAAAGCTCATAAGTTGTGGATGATCTTGCATGTTTTTAATTCATATAGCTTTGTTATGATTAAGCTATGGTATTAAGAAGTCACACCAAATTAACCATGCTTCCGCAAAGCCAGGGTGTGACAGCTTGGTATCAGAGCTCTGCTCATAGCGAACTAGGATTCCTTCTCGAGTCTAGACTATGATCACTAGGGCTCTCACGAAAACATTTTTACTGCATACCACTTAAGTCCAGATCCAAAACCTTTTGATAAACAAATGTTGAGCACATTTTATTTATTTATTTTGAGGCTCAGTCTTGGAGGCTGAGGCTCGGTCTTGGAGGCCGAGGCTCGATCTTAGAGATCGAGGTAGATGTGTATTGTTTTAGGCTCAGTCATGGAGGCTGAGGCTCGGTCTTGGAGGCCGAGGCTCGATCTTAGAGATCGAGGTAGATGGCTAGTGAGACTAGGAAGAGTAGGCTCAGTCATGAAGGTTGAGGCTCGGTCGTGGAGGCCGAGGCTCGATCTAGGAGGTCGAGGTGGATGATAGAGCAGTCTTAGAGACTGGGAAGAATTTGGCTAGTGGGACTAGGAATGTCAGTCTAGGAGACTGGGAGGCTAGTGGGACTAGGAGAATTATGTGATTTCTTACTTGGTGACTTATGTGATTACTTGATTGTATGACTGACTATTTGTGCATAATTGTGTTTATGTTACTGACATCATGAATCGCCTGTGCCAGGCGACGTGTTTATGCGTATGCGATTCGGACACCACTGGACCCATACCTGTAGTATCTGATGACCTCACATCCTCAGAGCACGAGGTGCACACTTCTGATTATACCAGCACTGACGAGGATGATTTTCAGCCCTTCGCACTACCTTAGGGTGCTGATGAGCCTGCAGATGGCCCTCCCGTTGAGTACCTACCATTAGTAGAGATTCCGGCTCCTATACCCTTAGCCGTTTATCCCGCGTATGATTTGCTTCTTGACGCCGAGGCTGACGGCGATATTGATCTGTATGACGATGAGCCCATAGAGGATGATGATCTTCTAGAGGATGAGATCCAGGACGCGGCCCTTCTTCCTGCTGGCGATCTTCTGATGATCGCTGATGCTCCCGCCGAGAATTCGCCTGCGCATTCTCCGGTCCCAGACTCCTTTGAGTCTGTGGCATCCGCACCTTCCCACACTTTGAGCGCACAGCACTTTTCGCATGGTTCAGATCCTGACCAGGCATCCTCTGTTGCTCCTATTCCCAGTTTTGCGTTTGACCATGATGACATAGAGGATTCGGATCCTATCTTTCCTCCGGGATTCGACCCGGATCATGATATAGAGTTCATACCGATGGATCAGCCCATGGAGGATCCAACTGACCCAGTCGATCCTATCGACCCCGAGTTCGACTTCGAGATGGCTTTTGATGATCCCGAGCCTGCCATCGCCCCTGAGCAGGCAGCCGCTCCAGACCCTATGCCTGAGCATGACCCCGTACATATTAGCATCCCTATTGAGCCTGTTATAGCTGACCCGCCTATCGATGATCACCTTATGATTGCTGGAGGGTGATCACGTCATTGCTGCCGATCCTGTTGTTCCCCCACCTGTTATTGATATACCTGATGACCATCCTGTCGATCACATTGCACCCTTTCACCCTATTGTTGCTCCCCCACCCGATCCCGTTCCACTAGAGCCCGAGCATGCACTGTTCGCGGCACACATGGATCCACCGGACGAGCACGCACAGCACGGGTGGATCCCTGCTGATGAGGATGTTCCACCTATTCCCCCACACCACACTGATACACGACATATTGATTTCTCTTTTCAGGTTCCTCAGTTTGTACCTCCAGCGAGACCTGGAGAGGGTTCTTCGGCCCATCCTTTTGGGCATGTGCTGATGTCTGTTCCTTTCAGGCCACAGTTTCCACCTGTTATACCATCCGCTTCACCGTTTCACGTGGCACCTTTTGACCCCACCAGTGAGCCTTTACTCTGGTCGTCACCACCTATCATGCCACCTACTGATCCTTACCATCCATTCCATATGGGACACACTATAGAGGACGTTTTGATGTCTTTCATTTTTCAGCATGAGTCACACACGCAGCGCATCCAGGAGCTTGAGAGAGCTCAGCTGCCACCATGTTCGTGTCACGGTCAGACACACTCTCCTTTGCAGCCTTATCGACCGGTACCCCCAGACTATGCTGCACGCCTCTTTGCTTTAGAGCAGCAGGTCGCTTCTTTCATCCGTACTCAGAGAGCCATGGAGGAGGACTGGCTCCAGTTGCGTCGTTTGTTTTACACTCACTTTCCCCCTCCTCCACCGCCATCTGTATAGAGCTCATCAGTGCTGTTTGGGTAGACGTTGGTGAGAGGACCGCGATTGCTTTTGACTGCACAGCATTTTTGGAGACTACATGATGATTCTGACTTTTGTTGACATATATTTGATGTATTTGATGTATTTGACACTGACTTGATATAGTTTTTGGACAGGGGTGATGTAGCCCCTAGTTGATTGATGATTGTATGACACAGTGATGTACTGATACACTTACTATGTGGTCTCAATATATGGCAATCGCAGTATTCTCATCATATTTGATTCACTTGATTGCTTATTTATATTTTTATGACATGGGATGTTGTGTGTATAATATTTGCGACATGGGATGTTGTGTGATTGGTATTTATGATATATTGATAACATGAGATGTTATGTGCTATTACTATTACTATATACGTACGCTTCACTATGGCCTGACCAACGTAAACACATCTTTAGAAGATGGTGCCAAGACGTCAACACCAGCAAATGCCTACGACTCAGGCTGAACTACAGCAAGTCATTGCTGCTGCTATTGCTCAATATGCTGCCTCTCAAGGAGGAATGAGTGGAAGCAACTCTGGCAACACCGGCAACAACAACAATCCACCTCATGGTAACCCTAAGTCATTAAGACATACCATGACTTAAATGGATTTCCTTAGCGAGAATGCTAATGCCAAATGTATGTTATAATGTATGTGCAGGGTGCACCTACAAGCAGTTCTTAGACTGTAAGCCCGTAAACTTTGATGGCACAGGAGGTGCTGTCGCTTTTGTCCGCTGGGCTGAGAAAACTGAATCTATTCTTCGCATGAGCAAATGCGCACTGGATCAGCAAGTCACCTATATCTCTGGGCTATTTCTGGATGGAGCCCTATCCTGGTGGAATCTGCAAGTACAGACACTTGGCGAAGCTGCTGCCTACGCGCTGACCTGGACCGAACTGAAGGAACTCATGCGCAAAAAGTACTGTTCCTGCGCTGAAATCCAGAGATTAGAGACCGAGTTCTGGCATTTGAAAATGGAAGGTCCTAAGATAGCAGAGTATGTTCAGAGGTTCCACGACTTATCGCATGTGGTACCTTACATGGTCACTCCTGAATTCAAGAAAATTGAACGCTTCATTTGGGGATTAGCTCCTCAAATCATAAGCATGGTGACCTCATCCAAACCTGCAACTATCACTGAAGCCATTGATTTGAGCGTGGCTCTTACAGAGGAGGCAATTCGTTTGAACAAGTTTGATGAAGTTGAGCCAAAGAAGAAAGAGACTCATGTGGAGTCATCAGGAGGGAACAAGCGGAAGTTTTCAAACTTCAAGCAGGGCACCGGGGTGGTGGATAGGAAAGGGGAATCAAGTATGCCAGCTCAGGATACAGCTGGTGGTAGGAGGAAAGGTAAGGGATATATGGGTCCACATCCCAAGTGTAACTCTTGCCAACACCATCACTATGGTCGATGCGGGCCAAAAGTATGTGAAGCTTGTGGAAAGACTGGTCACTTGAAGGATTCCTGTTGGGCTAGTGCTGGCCGGGGAGGCCAAGGAGGATTTGGGAATAGAAATAATACTGGTGGTAATGGAAATCGCCCCCAAGGGAACAATGGAGGTGATGGGAATCGGTCAATAATGCAAACCAAGCAGGCGCCATGAATCGTAATCAGAGGAACAATCAAGATGGAAACGGTGGTGGAAATGGGCAGAGACTCGGATGTTTCAACTGTGGTGATCTTGGGCACTACAAGAAGAATTGCCCGGAATTAAACCAAGCCCGCGGAAGGGTCTTCAACATAGAAGCAAGGGAAGCGCGCCAGGATCCCAATGTTGTCACTGGTACGTTCCCTGTAAACCAACGCTATGCATCCGTTTTATTTGATACTGGCGCCGATTATAGCTTCGTGTCGTTAGAATTTAAGAGTATGCTTGGTTTAGCCGCTAGTAAATTAAATGTTCCGTATTCGATCGAATTGGCGAATGGGAAGTTAGTAGAAGCTAATGAAGTGATTCGAGGCCGCGTAATCGAACTAGGAGAGCGTGAGTTCGCTCTAGATCTACTACCAGTCCAATTGGGAAGCTTCGACGTGGTAGTAGGAATGGATTGGTTATCGAGTAACAAGGCCGAGATAGTTTGTCATGAGAAGGTCGTTCGTATCCCGACCGAAGATGGTGAGACCATTGTTGTTCACGGAGAGAAGCGTGAGGCACCGTTGAGGATTATTAGCTGCCTGAAAGCAAGAAAGTGTTTGCAGAAAGGATGTGTTGCTTTTCTGGCACACATTGTGAATAAGAAAGCTGAAGAACCGAAGATCGAAGACATCCCTGTCGTGAGGGAATACCCAGAAGTCTTCCCAGAAGATTTGCCTGGCTTGCCGCCTCAAAGGCAAGTGGAGTTCCGCATTGACTTAGTTCCAGGCGCCGCGCCTGTGGCTAAGGCACCGTACAGACTTGCTCCGTCTGAGATGCAGGAACTGTCGACACAACTTCAAGAGTTGTTAGACAAGGGATTCATCCGACCGAGCTTCTCGCCTTGGGGAGCACCAGTTTTGTTTGTCAAGAAGAAGGACGGTAGTCTTCGGATGTGCATCGACTACCGGGAGTTGAACAAGCTGACGATCAAGAATAGGTATCCTTTGCCAAGGATTGATGATCTGTTCGACCAACTTCAAGGTTCAAGCTTCTATTCGAAGATCGATTTGCGATCTGGTTACCACCAGTTAAGGATACAGGAGGAGAGTATCCCAAAGACAGCCTTCAGAACTCGTTATGGGCACTACGAGTTTTTGGTTATGCTGTTTGGTTTGATAAACGCACCTGCAGTGTTCATGGATTTGATGAATCGAGTTTGTAAGCCGTACTTGGATAAGTTCGTGATTGTATTCATCGAGGATATTTTGATTTATTCAAAGACGAAGGCTGAGCACGAGCAACACTTAAGAGCCATTCTGGAGCTGCTAAAGAAGGAACAGTTGTACGCCAAATTCTCTAAGTGCGAGTTTTGGCTGCGTGAAGTCCAATTTCTTGGACATGTGGTAAATGGAGGTGGGATTCATGTGGGCCCAACCAAGATCGAGGCGATCAAGGATTGGGAAACGCCAAAGACGCCAACCGAGATTCGGCAATTCTTGGGTTTGGCTGGCTATTACCGAAGATTCATCGAGAATTTTTCAAAGATCGCTCAACCATTGACGCTCCTCACTCAGAAGGACAAGAAGTTTGATTGGGGAATCAAACAGGAAGAAGCGTTTCAGGTATTGAAAGATAAGCTTTGCAACGCGCCAATCTTAGCCCTACCAGAGGGTACAGATGATTTTGTGGTATACTGCGACGCATCGCGTCAAGGATTGGGTTGTGTGTTGATGCAACGCCAAAAGGTTATTGCCTACGCGTCACGCCAGCTGAAGGTACATGAAAAGAAATATACCACACATGATTTGGAACTAGGCGCAGTGGTTTTTGCTTTAAAGATCTGGAGGCACTACCTTTATGGTACGAAGTGCACAATCTTCACAGATCACAAGAGCCTCCAGCACATATTCAACCAGAAGGAGTTGAATATGAGACAAAGACGATGGGTAGAGCTGTTGAGTGACTACGACTGCGAGATAAAGTATCATCCAGGGAAGGCGAATGTGGCCGCCGATGCCCTAAGTCGAAAAGAGAGGATCAAGCCCATAAGGGTTAGGGCTTTGGAAATGATTATTCAGACCGATCTTTCCTTGCGCATTCGTGCCGCGCAGAAAGAAGCTCTCAAGGAGAGAAACCTTGAAGAAGAATATCTCCGTGGGATGGAGAAGCTATTGGTACCAAACAGGGAAGGAACGTTATGTTTTGAGAAAAGGATTTGGGTTCCTTTGTTTGGAGGTTTAAGAAAGGTTACTTTCGACGAAGCTCACAAGTAGCGGTACTCTATCCACCCTGGAGCGGATAAGATGTACCAGCATCTTAAAGATTATTATTGGTGGCCTAGGATGAAAGGCGATGTGGTTGTTTATGTGAGCAAATGTTTAACTTGCGCTAAGGTTAAAGCGGAATACCAGAAGCCTTCAGGACTTCTGCAACAACCGGAAATTCCCAAGTGGAAGTGGGAACAAATCTCCATGGATTTTATTACGAAATTGCCAAGAACGCCAAGAGGCCATGACACTATCTGGGTGATAGTGGATCGATTAACGAAGTCAGCACACTTCTTACCTATCCGAGAAAAGGATAATACAAGCAAATTGGCTGAGATCTACATGAGAGAGATTGTTACACGCCATGGAGTACCTCTCTCGATTATCTCCGATAGAGACGGAAGGTTCGTGTCAAGGATATGGAAACCCTTCCAAGAAGCTTTTGGCTCGAAGTTGAATATGAGCACCGCGTTTCACCCGCAGACCGACGGTCAAAGCGAGCGGAAGATTCAGACGTTGGAGGACATGCTGAGAGTGTGTGTTATGGATTTGGGCGGTAGCTGGGATAAGCATTTGCCTCTGGTTGAGTTTTCATACAACAACAGCTACCACACCAGTATTGGTGCTGCGCCATTCGAGGCTTTATATGGGCGCAAGTGCAGATCACCGCTCTGTTGGTCTGATGCCGGTGATAGACAGTTGGTTGGTCCTGATGTAGTCCAGGAAACCACCGATAAGATTGCACAAATACGAGATCGCATCAGTGCGACTCGTGACCGTCAGAAAGCTTACGCGGATCGAAGCAGGAAACCTCTAGAGTTTGAGGTAGGCGATATGGTTTTGCTAAAGGTATCACCCTGGAAGGGTGTGGCACGCTTTGGGAAGCGTGGAAAGTTGAATCCGCGGTATATTGGTCCGTTCAGGATTTTGGAAAGAATCGGGACCGTAGCTTACAAGCTGGACTTACCTGCTGAGCTAAATGGAGTTCACGATACATTTCATGTATCCAATCTGAAGAAGAGTCCAACACAAGATACCGTTGTCATTCCTACCGACGAAATTCATGTTGACGACACGCTCCACTTCGTTGAAGAGCCAGTTGAGGTCACGGATTGGAAAGTGAACAAGACCCGCCGGAGCAGTGTCAAGCTCGTCAAAGTTCGTTGGAATGCCCGCCATGGTCCTGAATTCACCTGGGAGCGTGAGGACCGAATGAAAGAGAAATACCCCCACTTATTTCCTAAGAACCCTGCTTCTACAAGCAGAACTTAAAATTTCGGGACGAAATTTTTTCTAACGGGGGGAGAATGTGACAACCCTCACTAAACTAGGTATCCGTACGATTTAATTAATAATTAATTGCTGCTTAATTACTGTGCTTACTTGAAATTACTGATGAACTGCTACTTGATTTCTGATACTTGTATATTCCTGCATCATACTCTATTTGCTGTCACTACATTACTTACAAGCTGAACTCTAGTGACAAACATGATGCATAAAAGCACAGTAGCACTATGAACGGATAACCTATTGAACATGCTGACAAAGCCATCATCAGGCAGATACTGCCTCTAAGGCCTGTATGAGCCAGAAATATTTTACTACACCCATAATGAGTGTAGGGATACAAGGGTTGTAGAACTGCGTCTCTAGGTATAAGATACAGTGATCGGATGTGCCTAAAACATACACTAAGCACAAAACACAGCACTTTAATTAACATTTCAGCTTCTGGCTAGCTAATAAAGTGCCAAAACATGAGAAAAAATATTACTAGACACTTTCCAAAGTGTCGGGAATAAGTTGTGTCACTAAAAATGGTATTAACGACACTTAAAAGCTTTGTTAAGCGCTTTAACGGATTACTATCCAACCGAACAACCGGACTATACCCGGAACATGAAAATATTGCCATAAATATTATTGGTCTTTTTCTGAGCCAGTTAGGGTCCCTGAACACCCTAACACTCGCCATAAAGCACAACACGCAACTAACCAAGTTAATCCCTAAACTTGACCTAGTTACCCTAACTAAACATCAACTAATCTAGTTGGAATCGAACTAGGGACCCCCCCCCCCCTTGGGCCGATCGGTCACCTTGTGACCTTGACATGTACCATTTCCAATATTTTATTTCCTTGGTCTCATATCTAGAGGACACAAGGACCAATGGTTCCTAAACTCACAATTTGCCTATAAGTAACTAGTGATGGCACAAGAGATCTTACACTCCTCACAACTCCACAAAATTACTCTCTCCCTCTTGCTCTAAGTCACGGCCGAACACCCCCCTTGACACCCCATCCATTTTCGAGTTTGATCTCCTCATTCCAAGATCATACAAGCTTCAAGGGTCACGTATTAGGAAGCTCGGAGCAAACGGAAGGCAAAGGACCTCACTCTCTTGCTATTATCCACGCATTTTTCGCATAGATTCTTCCCTAGCCTCGAGCTAGAGGTATAATGCTTAAAACACTCTCTCGAACTAATCTAAAGTGGTTAAAGCAATGTGTAACGGTTAAAACTCGGAATATTACAATTTGAAGCATTAAAGTTTACTAAAAATGCAAGTATTGTTGGTTAAAAGCTCATAAGTTGTGTAAATGTTGTAATATTGATTTTGTGTGATTATCTAGACCCGATCTATGTTGTGGTAGCTCGGATCATCATTTAACCCGGTTTGGTTAAGGTCATGGATCTTGACATAAGCTTGTTTTGAATGAAACAAGGGTTAAAGGGTGAAACTCTACCACACGCGAAACATGAACTTGTGTAAAAATGTTTTACTTGTGAAATAGTGTTTAAAACTAGCAGATCTACGTATCTGCAAGTGGTATTTTCAAAGAACCACGTAGCAAAGAAATCATGTTTTCTAAAAGACGGATCTTACACTAACAAGTATGATTTTTATAAACCACAAGTGTGTAAACACTTGTGAAATGAAAAGTTTCGACAAAAATAACAATCTTTGAAAAAGATGACGGGAAGTTGTAAAGACGGATTTACATTAAAAACAAGGTTTTTACGAGATCGAATTACTTTATATAAAGATCCACAAAATATAATGGGATTTACACTATAGTTTCGGAAAAACTACAAGTTCATGTACTTATGCGATTTACATACTTGTCGACTAGTTGATGTGTCGGAAATTGTTTGATTAAATAAGGAAGTTGTTGAAATTGATTTTGTAAAAGAAAATGATACGCTTGAAAGCGTGGCCACCTCCAGTTACAGAGGAAACTCTGGCGAAATTTTTCTAAAAACCTAACACTTAGAATTATTTTCACTACAAGTGTTAGAATTATTTTTGACATGTTTTCGAAATATAAATTTCGCCATGACTTTATTTACGAAATATCGGAGGTGGGATTTTCACAAAATTAAACGCGATAAATATATATTTGGTAAATATATATTTTCACAACATTGTTTATGATTATTTTTTGAAAAATACATAAATATTATTTTTAGAGTAAAAATAATATTTACGAACGTTAACAGATCCAAAATAATACGAACGCCTCTACGATAATTATATAAGTTACACCGGTAATTACTATTACCACACGAAAGATAAAACGTAACTTACGCATTATACGGAAATATTTATGAACGCGTATTTTATCGACGTATTATTTTTGGGGAAAATTATGTGAAATAAAAATATAATATTTTTGAGAAAATATTTATATTTTGGAATTAGAAATAATTATATATTAAGTGAGACTTAATGATATAATTTGAACGCACATGTATTAAATCCCCCATCCTTGGGAAGGAGATTAACTACCAAGTATATACGAAAAGTAAACACGGAATAGTTGTCTAACTATTTCCCAAAAACTTAAACTATAAAGCTAAGGCACGACCGTCCGTCTAATAGAATTAGCACATGTAGGTCGTTGCACAGCTGCCTGATTTGGAGTACTTGGTAGAGTCGCACCGACTGTGAGTTCATGTCCCCCTTTTCTCTTAACTGTTTTCAGTTTTCTAAACTGCGGGGGTGAAATACATGTTACTCTGATTATGAGTACTTTTTACATGGTATGGTTAGCGTAAGGAGGGTTACTACTTAGATCATGTGAGTGGGTAGGCGGGAACTGGAGGCCATTAATCCTCATTGTAGGACCGAGGGACGTAAGCGGTAGATCTATCTGGGTGTAGCGAGCCCAACCCTAGGCCCATCAGAACGGACCTTGGGGTGACTTTGTGCCCCGACGCAAAATCGCAAGGGTTGAGTCTTCCTACTTGCACTTCACACGTATCAATGGCCTTGCAAACCATTGGTGATCTCTTTTTCCTTATTTGCTACATACCAGGATTTTGATAAATACAAAGGTTTATTTACTCACTTTTGCATGAACTTGCTCAACATTATTGTTGATTTTTCAACTTACATGTATTTCAGGGAATTAAAAGATCTGGCACGGTATGGCACGTTTTCCCGCCGCACTAGTTTCCGAGGTCATCCGGGGTTTAGGGGATGTGACTCTTTCCTGGACAAGTCACAGTCCTTAAACCATGTTTATGTTTTGTTTGGTTGTTGAACAATGTTATGGTTGTTAGGATGTTTTCCCGTTAAGACAATGGTATTGTATTTGTTTTTTTTAAAACTTAATGGATGATCTTGCATGTTTTTAATTCATATAGCTTTGTTATGATTAAGCTATGGTATTAAGAAGTCACACCAAATTAACCACGCTTCCGCAAAGCCAGGGTGTGACACCTGGAGCTTGCACAGGGAGGCGCGGTCGTTGTGGACAAGGATCGTGGATGCTTGATTTAAACATTATGACATTACATACTTTAATTATGATTGGGCTTTTTCTCAGATGCTTCCGCTAAACTTTGTTATTACACTTATTTTTGGAACCCCTTTCATATGGATTGGTCTGGCTAAATGTTAATTACTTTTACTATTTACGTTGTTCTATATGATTGGTGGCTTGATCCTGGTCAGTCACGCTCCCAAGCGGTGATACTCCGCAGGTGGATTTTGGGAGTGTGACAAACTACACGAGGATTATTGAAAGCAAACACCTTCATCCAGCCTTCTTCTTCATATATGAGCAAATCAACAGTTAGCTCAGCGAACTTTCCAATAACAATCAAATGCAGCCTCTTTGTGATGGTCAAAAAATGCCATTGGCAAGGATTGACTACGATACTCTCTAGAAAACGAAGCATTCTGAAAGTCTCAGAAAGAACATCGAAAGAAACGATGTTCCTCTCACCTAGTGGATACCAATAATTTCAAACCATGAAATATATGGTTTTATCAACATAAATTCCTGGAGACCATGAATAACCGCTTGAACCATAATTATTTACGCTACTGAAATTTATTGTTCTCCATGACTGACGACGTCGTGAATAAACACGAGTAGTAGCCACATTACGGTAACATCTGATGTTCAGCACTTTCAGATCATTGAATTGATCAAAATAGATTCCATTTGTATCAGAGTTTCGATCATGAATATAATTTAAGTAGTCGTCAGACAAAACCTTATAGCGCCTGGTAGTTGGATTCCAAAGGATCAGCTCACAGCAAATCCCTTCATTGCAAACTAACAACAATCCATTAAATGACGATAGAATACGTAAGAAGGTAAGGTGGACATTGTTAGGAAAACTTAAGGTTTTGCTTCTAACGAAATCCAAATTACCAGCAACTACGTCGTCAACGACAATTGACGTGTCTTTAAAGGAGAGTAGTTTCTTTTGTAGTGAATCTCCACTTCGAAGAGCATGCATCATCTCAAATGCATGACTTGACAGTTTCCTATAAAAATTCTTGGAAAGACATTTCAAACGACCAATATCTTCTGTAGAGAACCTTGGGAAAATTTCGTCAACAATCACTTGAAACTCAATGTTTTCCATTTTGCAGTGAACAAATGCGTGTTTGAAAGCCAAAGAAATTGTAATGATATTGATAAACAAAAACTTTTGAAGATGATTGAGTAGATAGATGAAAGCGGTAATGATGAAAGCCTCTGCCCAATGTATTTTATATACTCAATGAAGGCGGTTATGACTAAATATATCGTCAGACTAACTTACTGTTAAAGAATATGATGCGACAATGGTTAGGCTTTTAATGCAAAACATTTCAAAAGTGCGTTTCCATGGGAAATATATAAAATTAAACACGTTATCATAATTACAATTAACCTCTTCATTTACCATAAGATGCCTTTACCATAAGACAGAAGTGAGTGAGTGACATGCATTAATTGCAAAGTACATATCCCCATGCATTTTGAATTTGAAATTACCGGCAATTTCAAAACATTTGCTAAGGTATACGTTTGCCAAAGGAAACATATACTAAGTTACACTTTCTTGGAGATGGGCAGTGGTTTGCCCTTTTGAATGTGGGCCAGACCTTTGACATTTGAATATAGAGCAGTGGTTTGAAATTAAATGTATTTCAACTCAGATAAAAAATCTCTTCATTTGCAATCATCATTTAGTCATAACTTAGATAAAAAAAATCTATTCATTTAAAGACCAACAATACTCTACATAGTAAACACATGCTTCTACAACTCCAGCAGACAAAGATATTGCGAACATCTGTTAGGCAACAACAGATATTGCCAACAGCAGCAAGTCAAACAGCCGTTAGATTAGCAGAAGATCACCACTAAACAGATGTTCGCTTTGGGCAGACTTTACCTTTGATAGAGATTTAAAGTAACAAATGCATCAGTATTTACAATTGAGAGGAGGAAATTCTTCGAAAAGCTCGGTTAGGTAACAACAGATGTTGGCAACAGTAGCAAGTCAAACAGCCGTTAGATCAGCAGATGATGATTTCGAGCAGATGTTCTCTTTTGGCAAACTTTAACTTTGACAGATCTATACACTAACAGAAATTGATTCAACATCAACATAATCTAATTAAACTCAGAGACAATTTCACTTCTACATCAAAAGTACCGATCTGCAATAATTAGATGATATTAAAAATCACATAATAATACTTATGCACCTTAAAATTAGTAAAAATAAAATGCTCCACAAACATTAATAGGATTAAAATTTAATTATGAGGATTAAAAGATCAACAATTACATCGAGTACTGAACAACGAAACTTTAAAATCTAACAACAACACCAAGAAATTTAGGAATCTAACAGCAAAAATTTAGTGCTTTTAGCTTCAACTCCATCGAGTACCGAACTTCTCAATATATATCTTCGATAATCGCCATGAACTCCACGGAAGTACTGAATGCATCACCATCAGGTTTCTAGAAACCTGGTCTCTCGTGAACATACCAAGATGCAGTACATCAAAACACTTCTTCAGCTGTTGAAGAGTAGCCCTATCCTCATATACTTAATCCTCAACTTGCTTCATAAAGAGCTGCTTTAAACCATCGGAGCCTAGACAAGTTTATACATTCTATACATCAAAATTCCAAACTTTATGCTTCTTTTAATACAAAAAAAGACAGGAAAGAACAAATCTCTAGTAACATAAAATCTTATCTTACAGCAGCAGCAAATCCTTTCTTGTGTTTAGTAGGAACTACTGTGGGTTCTACATCATCATCTGCCCAAGTCAATTATAATCATCATTTAGTCATAAGCAAAAATTATTTTAACTGTACATTTAATAATCTTTCTTTGTGTATTTAAATTTATGCTTCTTTTAACACAAAAAAGGCAGGAAAGAACAAATCTCTAATAAAATAAAATCTTATCTTACAGCAGTAGCAGATCCTTTCTTGCGTTTAGTAGGAACTACTGTGGGTTCAACATCATCATTGTGACACCTGTGCCTCCGTGACCATCAAACAAATACCAAATCAATGAAATATTATGTTTCATACTTGGGATTTGTAAAAATATGTGTATTGTTTGCACATATCAATTCTTGTTCGATTTCGGGCTTTAAATCGCTTTCTGGAAGGTTATACGCGATCTGATACGTAAATATAACCAGTTTAATGAAACAAACACTCTGGAACAATGACATAGGCTTAACATACCTTAAATAACCTTTACATAACTTAGAGATAAGTTTTGGATGGTTTGGTATGCCGAAATCAAGTTTATTCGCTTACAGGGACTAAATTCGACAAACTGCGAAAGTATGTCAATTTGTACTGTAACAGACCCTCCGGAACATGATCATAAGTTAAACACACTTTAAATATCCTTTACATAGCTTAGAAATAGGCTTGGAGGGGTTCGGTGTGCTAAAATAAACTTTCTTGATCAATAGGGACTAAAAGCGTCAAAAAGTGCATAAGTTTGCATTTTTGCGCATATCTTTCGTTCTGAATATATCCGGACATCCAAAAATTCAATTAATCATTAAAATATTATGTTTTAGTGATTGGCTTGATAAAATTCCACTCGTCGCGTAATTTGGATCGTTTTTGCGTCCGTTACGATTTCCGTCGTAATTAACCGGACAACGCAACCGTACGACCAAACGAACCAACATCCGACATATTTTTGAGCATGTTTCATGTTCCCTATACTTTAAATTCATTTTAGAGCCTTGAAATGAGGTTAACGGGGCTTAAACGTATCAAAAATCAAGTTTTAAGCATGCAGGGGCCTGTTTTGCCAAAGTTTGAAACTTCCTGCCAGCACCTTAGGTCCTTACGGACCGTATGGGACCTCTTACGGTCCATAAAGGTGCCCCAGGTTAGAAGAAATGTGTTCCAGCTATTTCCAGCCCGTTCCAGCTGTTTTGGTGGGTTGCAAATGGTTTTCTAACTTACTAGGGGCTGGTTTTGAGTGCCCATTGTATTGCAAATTAGTGGGTACAAGTGTAGGGATGAGATTTAAGCTCGGGAATCGAGGAATGATCCTAACGGTTCTTGTTTTCCTATAAATACCCAACCCATTCACTTGCAAAACCCACTTGATTTCTGAGATTTCTCTAAGTTGAGGTGTTTTATCACCTCATACCTGAGAATACTTGGAAATCAAACTTGCGGGGACCCTTTGTAAGTATTCCTTCGTTCTTTTTATGCGTTTTAGTGTTAAAGTCAAACTTTCTTTGACTTTCTGCATTGACCAGTATATGGTTAACGTGAAGTTCGTTTGAACTTCATAACGTGAGCGTAATCACGATGGTTATAGTCCCTAGTGACTATACCTACTGATTACCACGTTATCTAGGTGTAGTGACGAGTCGTAGTTTCGGCCAAAATGCGTATTCTTGCGTATTTTGTTACCAAACTACTTTTAGGTATCAAAACCGTTTGTTTTGATACCAAACCTGTTTTCTAAATTCGTTAAACATGTTTCTACATGTTTAACTCGTCACTTTTAGATTTAGTGCTTATATAGGGTCGTAGGGTAAGCGATCTAAACAATCGCTTATACTTTCGAACCCGACCCGTTTGGTCGATTGTTAGGATCCGACCAAACACATTAGGTGACCATAGTTGTATAGGGAATAACCTTCCAAGGTTATACCTTATGGTCACTTCGTTTAAGTAGTTGTATGATAGGTAGTTTATATGCCTTAGGAAAATTACCAAAATGCCCTTTTTGTGCCAAAATTCATTTTAAGCATATGAAACATAAATTTTGATATCTAAGCTGATTAGGCAACATTATTAGACATGTTAAGGCATATAATACTTGTCATAGGGCTAGTTAGGCGGTCCGAACGCGTTTTACGCGAACGACACGTTAAAGTAGCGTAAGCTACCTAAACGGGTCGTAAGCACTTAGGATAGGTTTCATTTTAGAATGTAGGCTTTGTTAAACCATATCATATGAGTTCCAACACTCATTTGGTTAGCGAACCTTATTCTATCCAATCTCCCGATTTAGGTCCGGTTATTTACATAGTTACTTATATTAGGTGCCGTTTGATTTCCGTGATCCCTCTAGCTTTGTTTGATTGTTGTTCAAGACTTCTAAGCACCGTCAAGTGAGTACATAGTCCACTCTTTTACTATTTTTCAAATGTTTTGGGGTGAAACACATTTGCCTACTTGTTACTTTCATGTTTTCATGTTTTTATATCATATACTTGCTATGTTCATTAGTACACTATTAGTACATGATTTCATTATGCTTTTATGCTATGTATGTCCATTGTGTGCATACTTGGTACATTGTTTTACATTACATTTTGCTGCATATGCTCATCCAGCATATGGACACTTTGAATTACATTTTGAACCGTTGTAACCATTTGACTATGTGAACCGTTTGTAACCATTGAATTATGTGAATCGTTTGTATCTGTTGATTGCTAAGAACCATTTGTAACTGTTTGAACCATTGGGTTAGGGATGTGATTAGGTAACAGGGCGGGTGTAATGTGTTAAAAGCATGGTGGATACGCCGCTGGTACTTCCTATATATAAGTGCTTCTAACACATTATATATTCTTGTGTTATCTAGATAAGTTGGGCAATTGTTATCAAAACAAAGTTATATTACAAGGTTTTTCTAACAATATATATACTATTCGAGTTTTTATTTCAAAAACAATTTCCAATCTGGGCTAAATTAAACAAATGTTTTGGAGTTAGGAATCATGGCTACGAGATTTTATAAATTATAATCAACTTGATTTGAGTTGGTTAATTATGTCGCAATACTATACTTTTCAAAACAAGGTTTTTAAATGAGTATTGCAACATGTAAAACGAGCCATGAATCTGACACTCAAATAAAACCTATGTACTCGCCGACATTTTTATGCTGACGTATTTTCACATGTGTTTCAGGTACAATAGTTGATGATATTTGATGATGATATTAGTGTATGCTCACATAGGAATGGACGAGGCCTTAGTGACTTAATAACAATGAAAGACTATTTGTTTATGTTTTGTTTCAATTTCCAATATAATGTAATACATTTGATTTAATAAAACAAAATTATTTATTCCATGGTTGTGAAACAATGATTCTGTTACAACACTCCCCGACATTTCCGCCACATTTTATTGCTTTACGTGGTCGGGGTGTGACAATCATCACCTGCCTAAGTCAATTATAATCATCATTTAGTCATAAGCAAAAATTATTTTAACTGTACATTTAATAATCTTTCTTTGTGTTTAATTTTGTAGGATCATTTTCGGACCCGAACGAGTCTATCAGAAGAGTGTATCTCAGTTTGAACGGCGAAAACAGACAAAATGAGTTCAATTCAGCAATATATACACTTTAAACTGTCTTTTATATTGAAATAATGACGTTTACAGCAAGCCGACACTTCGGCAGCACTTCGTGGCAAAACCGGAAGAATGATTACTGATTTCGCTCCAACTAACCTATATATAGATGACCAGATTCCGCATGTACACGTTTCAAGCGGAATAACAATGATCAATCTCAAGCGAAATCAGCACATATACTCTCGAGCGGAATCAGAACTATGGTATTTTGCTTGAAACTGACTTGAAGTCATTTCAAGCGGAATCACAACTAATTCCATTTTCTTGTTTTTCGTGCCGTGATCTAATTACTTCTATACAAGACTCGATACAAGACGAAGACGACAGACGGATGCACCAACAAACTCCCCCTCGAATGTTGACGGAGTCTTCAGTGTCGAGTCTTCGCAACTTCAGTCTTTATCAGCCTTTGGGCTTCTCTTTGAAGTATCTGACGCTGTAAGTATCCTCAAATCTTCTCTCTTCTCTTTCTATCATCAACAAACTCCTCTCAAACAAATACTCTCCCTCGAATGTTGAATCTTTTACTTTATCAGCATCAGCAATCTCAGAATCAGAACCTGGCTCTTTGACATTCAGACTCCCCCTTTCAGTAAGCTGGGATCGCAGTCTGGCTTTCACAGATTCAAGTTCGTTTCCTGGCTTCTTACTTTACCCAGAATCAAAACCTGGCTCTCTTCAATCATGAGCTTCTCAGGATCGATTAACCCACCTCTCAATCTTTTATCCCAAGATCACCTAGCTCTTATCCTGCACAAATCTCTACCCAAAACATAAGCTTTTTATGATAAAAATTTGACTATCTCAGACACCACTTGTAGATATCTTAAAATGATTTATCATTAAGAATCTCTGATGAATCACTTGCAGGAATATCTTTTTCAAAAACTTCTGATGACCACTTTGTAAGATAGATTGATAAGACTTTATAAACACAATCTTCCCAAACCTGTTCGTCATGTTTAGCACTTGAGATTTTGAAAATCAGCTCTTCAACACCAGTTGTCGAAAATCTTTTTGAATTTTCAAAATTTATGCTAAAACACACTGAAAATCTTTTTGGATTTTTAATGTAAAAGAAATGCAATAAAGAAATATTTATAGACAATCTTTTTGTGAGTTTGTGTAAGAGGATCATATCAGATTATGAGACAAATCACCAACACCGTTAAGCTTCATTTCATTTTAAGTTCTAAACAATTCACTTAGATTGTCAGTATACTGGTCCACTTAAATTTTCACACAAAGTTCAACTGTTTCGAGATACGAGATTAATTTTTTTTATACTTAGACTTATTCGCGTGTCCCACCACTTGAATATACTCCTGTATCCAGATCCCAATATTCAGTCTTACAGGTGAGTATACCACAGATGATATCTATAAAGGGGTTAAATGCGAAACCGTGAGAGCTCAGGTCAGAACTTCCGTTCAGCAGAGAGATGACGGCTCGACTTTTGGTGTGTCCCCTTTAGAGGATCTTTTCTTCAACATCAATGATTATCAATTTTATTGTTTCATCATTTTTGCTGAGGGTAGTGCTCTGTTTCAAGCATTTGCAGAAAGTATTATACGAGGACTAGGTCAGAATTTCCATTCAGCAGAAGTCCCGGAATAATACCCCAGATATCACTGAGTATAAAGACCAAGTATCTCAGAAAGAGGGACCTTTCAAACAAGATTTCGGGGGTTACCCATATATCCAAGAAATGTTACCCACGAGACAAGCAAGTTTGAAATTTTTAGGTTTATATCTCGTCACAATCTACTATATGTGCAAAAACCTACTAACATATCCGCAGTGAGATTGTTTATCACATTTTTACTATACATTTCTTTAGCGTGTTGTTAGGATTCGAGGCTAACATGACTGTGCTTGTTTGTGATGTTTAAACAAATCAAATAGATATAAACATGTTAAGTGCAGCGGAAATGGATAACAAACTTTGTAAACACAATCAAAGGAGAATATAGTTTGGTAAACAATTGCTTTTTCATAGAGTCGAAAGATTACATTAAAGCAAAAGATTACAATGCAAGCTTACTGACTAAACTCCCCCTCAGCCTGATACTCCAGAGTTGGTTGCACAAGATGAAAGGATTGAATTGAGGAGAAGAGCTCACTCAAAACGAATCAGGTATAACAGTACAGAATACTGTTATATTTATAAGCAAACCAAACTACTGATGTACTTCAGCTGACGTCACCATGATAGTGACTTCTAACAGCCTAACAACCTATAAACACTGATCTTATACAAAACTACTGATGTCTAACAACTGATAGATAATACAATACAAAACAAGTCTAACACTGTTCACGTTCCACTGTTGTAGCCTAAGCACTGATTACTTGATTCATCAGTGCTTTCTTCAAAAGGTGATCAGTCTTTGAATGAGCAGTTCTTGGATCTTCAGCAGTACTTGAGAGACAGCAGTAGATAGAGCTCAGTGTTTTTTCTTCTAGCAGTCTTTAGTTGTTCCATCAGTGTTTGGTTCATCAGTTGTTCTTCTGAGCAGTGTTTAGAGTGTATCAGCAGGTAGATAACCACTGTCAAGGGGAGAGCTTAGTGTAAACATCTGCTTATTGTGAATCTACTGTTGTGACAAGGTTTTGGCTTTACATTATCTGTTCCTCTGGTAGGGTTCAATCCCAACAATCTCCCCCTGGAACAGATAATGCCAAAACCTGTCATTATTCTGGATTTTTATTCTTCATCAGAAGTTCCCTTGCTTTTCTTTTAAATTCTTCTTCAAATTCTTTGGAACTCAAATCAGCCTCATCCCTGCACAGTGAGAGCTCAAGGAGATCTTGTAGATCTTCAACACTTAGGCCTAGTGCTTGATTCCTTGATATATGCCTCACTTCTCCATTGGTTCTAATCAGAGTCAATACGTGGGTCTTTTGATCAGAGAGCCACTTTAGTATTTTAAAACCAAATGGGTTTCTTGGGAGAGGTTTATTGACTGATGAACTTAGAGTGGTTGGCCTGGTGAAGAAGTGCAGAGCAGTATCATGAGCTTCAGACACTCGTATGAATGCTTTTTCAATAATCTCATTAGCTGCAGCTAGGTCTGCTTCAACTTCTTTGTCATACAGCTCACTATTTGTGACATCTGCTGATGACTTTTTGCTTACTACTTTGACCCTTTTGGCAAGGTTTTGTAGTTTTGCTAATCTTTCTTTGTCTGAAGCTATTTTCTTGATAGCTTCTTCAATCTGATCAGCTTCTTTGTTCTCTTCTTCTCCAGCAGACAACATTTTCTTCCTTTCTTTTCTTAACTCTGTGACAAAAGCTTCTGCTGTGCTGATCTGTGTTTCAAAGGTCTTGACTTGCTCCTGTAGCTTTTTGTAGTTGGACTTTTTAGGAGTGTTAGAGGCTTTCAACCTCTGCTTCTCAAGCCTTTCATAAGCTTCATCCGTTTGCTGCTTTGACCATTTTGCTATGGCATCTGCAGTATCCACCTTTCCATCCACCAACTCCTGCTTCTTTCTATTATGCTCGGAAATAAGATCAGCTATGAATTTGTTGTATTTGTTCCAACTTGGAGCTGTCTTTTTCTTTCGTGGGTCAAGGATAATCTTTTCAATTCTTTTGGCCTCATGCTTTAGTGCAATGATTGGCCAGTCTCGGAATTCTGTTTCTTCTGCGGGATAAAACTTTTCTTTCATTATGTATGCAAGATATTCTTTTCTTAATTCATTTCGTTGTTCTGCTTCAGGGAATAAACTTGACATTTCTCTGTTCAGATCAATTGCATATTCTTCCATTAGTTTGACTTTGTTGAGCAGGAATTCCCTTCTTTCCAAAACGGCTTCATCACCTTGATCCTTGCATTCAACTTTGGCTCTTATCCTTGCTTGTCTTGCTTTCATTTCAAGATACTCATCCAAGTTTTCTGGAATTATGAAACCTATGAGAGAAGCAAATTTCCTTTTTGTAGGATCATCTTCAGTGTAGAACTGTTTCATCTCATTTTTCACAGCTTCTAATTCCAATGGATGTTTAGCAGCAACAGGATCATACTTTTCATCAGTAGCCTGTGTTGTTTCTCTTTTTCTTTTGTGAGACTTTGGAGGTTGTGGTGTTGGAATGAGATCAGTGGTGGATGTTTGACTAATAGTGGTTGAAACAACTGGTGTTTCAACCGCTGTTGCCATTACAACTGCTGATATGTCAGCAGATGTCTTCTCCTTTTGAGCAGGGGATGGAAGATGTGAGATAATATTTGATGGTGGTGATGGTGGTGGTGACTCATCATTAGGAATGAAAACCCTCCTCCTTTTTAATGTAGGGGAGGCTGATGATGTTTTGGGTGGATCAGTGGTTTGAGATTGTGATTGACTGACAAGGTTGAAACAACTGGTGTTTCAATCACTGTTGTCATTACAGCAGATGTTGTAACATCTGCTGTCTTCTGCTTTATGGCAGGAGGCAGTGTTGGTGGTATGATTTTAGATGATGATGGTGGTGGTTTTTGTGCCGTAGACACTGATGGTGGTGGGACAGTGGTTATGATGGTATGTGATAGAGTGGTGTGTGTTGGAGGTGTGTGTGTTGATGATATGGCAGCTGTTTGGCTATTGACATCAGTTTTTGTAACTATTGATGTATCAGCTGTTTGATTTGAAGATTTTGTATCAGCTGTTTTTGTAACTGCTGATGTATCTTCTGGTTCAATATACATCCCATCTTCAATTCTTTCTTTCTCAACTTGATTTTCTCCCCCTTTTTGGCATTATCTGCAAGGGGTGTATTCATGATGAGGATTGAGGATGGAGCTTTTCCACTTTGGGCAGTCTTTTGTATACTAGCTTTTATAGCCTTGATGTCTGCTTGAGTGTCTTTGAACCTTGATTCCACCATGTTGGTCAACATTTGTACTTGAATAGCATGCTTTTTATCAGCCATGTGTTGCTGTTTTTTAAGCATTGGTTGGAAAATATTCCAAAGCTCATTTGCAGCAAATGCATGTTGTGCAGGTGCTTGAGCAGGAACAACTGTAGCTTGTGCTTTCTGAGCTTTTAGAATCTTTGCACCATATCTTTAATCTCAGCAACTGAACCTTCAATTTTTTCAACTCTATCCGTCAATTCTTGATAATCTGAATCATCACCTACATCAGCAGGATCATTTGAATCCCCACCAGTGGTGGTTGTACCAATGTGTGACTTAGGAACTGAGTCCCAAAAATCATCCATTGATGCCCCTTTTTCTTGGTACTGGGGACTTCTTTCTTCAGCACTCGATAGACCTTTGATTGTACCGGTGGTTAAAATTAACTCACTGGTGGTTACCGATGTTGCCATGGAAGAAATTGCCTTCAAGGGAGTCTTATTAATGTAACAACTGTCCATCTGAAGATCTGTTGATCCATCAGTTGTAGTTGTTGCTCCACTTGAACTACCATCGAGAGTTACTTGTAACTCAGGGGGTGTAACCTCCTCAGCTGTTGCTAGGATAGCAGAAGCATAAACATCAGACCCAGTCACTTGTGGAGGTATACTCTCAGTAATGGGTGATAGAGAGGAACCGGTTTGTGTCTGTGCAATATCAACTGCATGCAATAGGGGTATTATTGATTGTGGCATTGTGATTGGTGAGGGTATGGGTGTTGAAAGAGACATGTCCTTGGGATCAGGACTGTGGAAGATAGATCCGAGTGGATCCAGAGCTTCATAATTTGGTGTCCCTGTGGTTACAACCTGATCCTTTTGTGAGGATGCAAGAGGAGTTTGAGGCTGGGGTTGATATCTTTCTTCCAACTGCTGTGAGGAAGTAGCAGCAGTGGTTATTGGTGACTTTTGTGTTGTCACAGTCATTGTCTCTGGGATCTCATCTTCCAGAGATGCCTTTGATTTGGGTTTGGTGGGTTTTCTGGATGTTTTTCTTTTGGTCTTTTTGGTGGCAGGTGTGGGTTTCAAAGCAGTGGGTGTGCTACTTTGATCACCTGGAGCAGTGGGCTCAGCAGAGGTTGCCTGAGGATCAGTGGCAGTTTCTAAAACCTGCTCAGGCACCTTTGCTTTTAACTTTATTGGTGCCATCATTCTTGAAAATGTTTCAATTGTTAAACAGTTTATTTTGAAAGAGACACCTTGTTTGGGCAAATCTGCATCTTTCTCTACAAATTTTTGTTCAAAATAGTAGCTTAGAAATCTTGGAAAGAGTAGAAATGCCTTATTATCAACGTTCTTTACCAAATCATCAAAATTTTCCTGGGAGTAATTAAAGTTTTCATTGTTCAAAATTGCATATCCCAGGCATTGAATTTTAGTTGGTATTTCATTAAAAGACGTTTTATTAGAAACACACATTAGTAGTGTGTGAAATAAAAATCTGGGTGCAGAAGGGAAATAACCCTTTTGTAGAGTATCCCTATTCGGTTGTTCTGCATAGCCCCTGTTCATGAAATCCCTTTTCAACTCGTCTTTAGTAAATGAGGTTTTTCCTTTCAAATCGTCGAGTTTAAAGATTTTAGAAATGGATTTTGGAGAGATTTGAACCTTCTTACCCTGTATCGAGGAGTTGATGGCGGTGATGATGTCTCCTTGTTTTTCAAGGGTGGCATTTTTCCAGAACTCTCTCTGGGTGTCAAGGTAAATGGGAGCGTCTGCAGTTATCAAAGTTTTGTACTTTGACGCAGATAAGGTGTCAATGATGGAGTCGACGGTGTGGTTATCGGTAGGTTTTGTGAGTATACCCACATAGTTGTGTGGAGCTTTGTAGCGAATCTCCGTGGTTTCAGCGGCCATTTGAGTGGCATCTGCTGTTGTGGAGGAAGATGATGGTTTTGATTTTGTTTTTGATTTTGGTTTTGATTTTGGTTTTGGTTTCGTCATTTTTGATGAAGAATATCGAAGAAGGTTTTTGGAGTTATGAGAAGGAAACTGCTATGAGAAGAGAACTTTGGAATTCAATTCGACAGTAAAACCCTGTTTTGGTGTTAGGGCAGGGTTTTATTTAGGAAAAAGGTGAATGCTGATGTGGGAGCGGTTATAATGATCTGACGGCTAAAAACTTACCACGTGCCAACCCCTGATGTTATGGTAACTAATGGAGGACAGTTGTTTTGACAACTACTGATGGAACAATCATCAGTAGTTACAACGGTAATGAAATGAAACAGTGGATGTATCAGTGGATGGAACAATGATTTTAAGCATCAGTGTTTTTGGAGAAGCAGAGGTTGACTATCAGTAGTGGACAGACTTTAGAGAGCAGATGTTGAGACACAACAGCATTTTAGGTACAACAGTGGTAGCAAATGGAATGAAGACTTTTATTGCAACAACTGATAGTGCAGCAGTGTTTTAACTTTTGACAAATAATGTTAGCATCTGCTTGTTCAGATGTAGAATTTGATTTTGTCTTATCCAACATCTGTTGAGCACCAGAGATGCTATTCTTAACAAAATACATTTTAGATGTACATTATCAAGATTAAATTGTCAGCAGTTGTCTACAAAAATTTTGTTCAAGGTTTTGCCAAATGTCCATTATTCCAGACAATGGTTTAGCATCCCAGATGATGAAAACATTTCTACTAGAGCTGCTCATTTTGTGTCTAATTACTTGAACTAGAACATGAGTATCTTAGTAGTTCGAAATTAATTTGCAATCAATTTATGATCTGTGGTAATCAAACTTGAGCTTAACATGACCTTGATATATGTGCCATTTCCTTTTGCCCAGATTTAGGATAGTAATTTTACACAAAAACAAGTAAATTACATCCTGACCAGAGATGAACTTTTACTATAAAAAATGAGTAAAAGTACAGAATATATTATAAAAAGTAATATATATCTGGTTTTCTTAAGAAGAAAAACACCTTAGAAAAATAAAGGAAGTTTTGAAAATCAACAAAAGGATCTGACAGCTTTACAAATGTGTTTATGGTCATATCATTCTCAAATTATTTTGACCATTGTTTGGGGTCATTTTCTTGTCAATTGATTGTAAATTCTTCTTTTAAGGACAATCACTGGAGATGCCGTAGTTACCTGAACAATTCCTGGATTGATGAAAGCACTCAGCTGCATGATGACCACTGTTTACCCCAATTTTGACCTCAGAAGTGTTTTGTGCTTATACTCTTTTTCCTTTTGGATTCAAAGGTTTTTGAGATAACCACACTTTGAGATTTATTTATTTTTCCCTTTTTGCCCTTCCCATTCACAAGTATAGAAATACTCACTGAGAGGAAACTTAATCCAGAATCATTTTGAAGTAATGTTTTGAGAAATCTGGCCACATTTGTCCATGTTTTATTACCAGATCTCACATCACATATGATTAGGACAGTTTTGACACCTTATTTTCTTAATGTGTTTTGACAAAGTTGTTTTGGTCCTATTGAGGATTCTCAACCTGCCTTTGAACACATAAGAATTTTGACTAAAGTTTTAATTCCCTCTTTCTTTGTTAGCAGAACATAGGTTTAGCTGAACAGAGGTGCATACTTTAGTGTAAAATGTAAAAGCATCGCAAATTTCGTAACAACAGTTGAAATCAATTTTGAAAATATCAAACGATCCCATAATTTAACAGATATTTTTCAGATCTGAAAACTATGAGTGACTTGTGCATGATATCACTTGTTGTGTGAAATTTGTGTGTCATATGACATCTTGGTTGTTTTACAGAGTTTTTGATTAACCATTTTGATCATGATTCACTTGTTACTCTGTTTTTCAACTGAATACAACCAACCACATTATCAATGAATTGTGAGCTGACCTGTTATGTCAAATTGATTGTTAGATCGAATTTGACTGTCCAAGCTCTGATACCAATTGTTAGGATTCGAGGCTAACATGACTGTGCTTGTTTGTGATGTTTAAACAAATCAAATAGATATAAACATGTTAAGTGCAGCGGAAATGGATAACAAACTTTGTAAACACAATCAAAGGAGAATATAGTTTGGTAAACAATTGCTTTTTCATAGAGTCGAAAGATTACATTAAAGCAAAAGATTACAATGCAAGCTTACTGACTAAACTCCCCCTCAGCCTGATACTCCAGAGTTGGTTGCACAAGATGAAAGGATTGAATTGAGGAGAAGAGCTCACTCAAAACGAATCAGGTATAACAGTACAGAATACTGTTATATTTATAAGCAAACCAAACTACTGATGTACTTCAGCTGACGTCACCATGATAGTGACTTCTAACAGCCTAACAACCTATAAACACTGATCTTATACAAAACTACTGATGTCTAACAACTGATAGATAATACAATACAATACAAAACAAGTCTAACACTGTTCACGTTCCACTGTTGTAGCCTAAGCACTGATTACTTGATTCATCAGTGCTTTCTTCAAAAGGTGATCAGTCTTTGAATGAGCAGTGCTTGGATCTTCAGCAGTACTTGAGAGACAACAGTAGATAGAGCTCAGTGTTTTTTCTTCTAGCAGTCTTTAGTTGTTCCATCAGTGTTTGGTTCATCAGTTGTTCGTCTGAGCAGTGTTTAGAGTCTATCAGCAAATAGATAACCACTGTCAAGGGGAGAGCTTAGTGTAAACATCTGCTTATTGTGAATCCACTGTTGTGACCAGGTTTTGGATTTACATTATCTGTTCCTCTGGTAGGGTTCAATCCCAACACGTGTTGTGATAGTCCACTGATGTACTATCATTTCCTCTTTTGGACACCAAAACTCATTTTGAATTTTATCATGTTTTTGTCTTTTTCAAATTTTCTAATGTTTTTGTATTTTCTGAAATTTTTTTACTCCCCCTAAAATGCAAACACATTTAAAGAAAATTTGAAAACAAACTGTACAATAAACGTGACAACCGATATCAAATCACCTCAAATCGCCATCCTCTTGGCATAAACAATCAAAACTTCCCCTTTCAACAAACTATTTTCCCATTAAGATTTCAAAACACCTAAGTTTGTTTTAATCAAAATGGTTTTTTTGGAAAATAAGTTTTGTTGATTTTACCACTTGTAAGTACGGGAATCAAATCATCATCTTGTTTTCAACCACTTGTATAAAGATTACATCAAGTTCAACTTAATGACCTTGATTAATCACTTTTTAAGAACCAACCTCTGTACCACTTGTATGTAAAACAATCAAATACAAAGAATGATGCCGATTCATGTTCCACTCTTACCAACCTGGGAACTGCGGCAAGTCAGGTTTTTCTATTCAAAGAATATATCCACCCAAGCCTGACCAGCCTTGGGTGTTACCGAGTCATCAACACTCGGTTTCTTACCTTTCCTTTTCTTCTCATAGAACTCTTTAACCCCTTTGACTTTTCGTTCAACCATTTTACCAAATATGTGTTTTACTTTGGGGTTAAAGGCCTTTTCAACATCAAAAACCTTTTTGTCTGAATAGAATTGGTTTGAAATTTCAACTTTACCAATTTTCTTCTTGAAATTTTCAGCTCAAAGTGGTGGAAAATTCTCATCATCCACTGTCGGAACTGATTCTTCACCATTTACCTCAACCTGTGGCTCCTCTGATTTTGTGGAATCAGATTCATCGCCAGAAGATAGCTCCTCTGATTTTGACCTATCAAAATCATCGCTAGAATTATCAACAGACTTCTTAACAACCTATTTCTGGTTGTCAGATTTAGCTCTCTTCTTATAAAACCTGCGTGAACATTCACCAATTTCAAGTGTTGAATTTTTGAATAATTTGGTTCTATCAATTGGTGGTTCAAACTCAAACATTTTCTCTTTCAGTTTAGAAACTCCCTGTTTGGTTTGCATTGCCTGTGAACAGTTCATGGCAATATGACCACTTTTTCCACACTTGAAACAGGTTCGAGTTTCCTTCTTCTGATAAACAGTCTTCATTTCCTCTTGCTTCTTTGTAAGGAACTCTCTGTTTGACTGTCTCCAAAAGTCTTTCTTTTCTTCTTCCTCTGCTGATGTACCTGAAACAAATGTCATCTTTGACTTAAAATCTCGAACATATTTTTCATTTTTTTGTTTTTCTGTTGGAGTAAAACCTAATCCTTTCTTTTTGAAATTACCGTTATGGTTTGGTTTCTTTTGAAAACCAGAACCAGAACTGTAACCCTTTTTCTTGTTTAATCTTTGTTGAACTCTTGAGGTGTATTTTTTAGGTTTATCAGTAAGATTTAAATCTTTTATTTCAGAAATATTGATTTCTGTTAATTTGAAAACCTTGTTTATCATCTCAGTTTTGACACCTCTTATTGGAAATTCCTCATCAGAATATAATTTGTCAGAATCATTCAAAGTATTTGCAAATTTAAACGGTTCGTCATCCAAATTAGATTTTGATAACAGGATTTCTTTATCATAAACTATTTTGCCCTGTTTTTCATTTTGACCCAGAGTGCTAGACTCAGACTTTGACTCCGACATAGACTCTGACTTTGACTCCTTAGTTTCATCGTTTTCTAACACATGATCCACCACTTTCTTCATCAATTGAGATTGTTGATCAGTGTCAGACGATGTAAACGTGACATCAATACTTTCTGGCAAATTGACTGTAGACTCAGACTCCCATTGTAAGTTTGTAGTCTTTTTGACTCTTTCAGAATTTGGATTTCTGGGCAAATATCCATTTTCTAGCGGCGGTGGACACTTGTTGTAACTGACACCTTGTTTCTTACCAGAATTTTTCTTGTCAGCCTTTTTCTTTGTGTCATTCTTCTTTTCTGGAGTTTTTTCTTCAGAAACTTTTCCAGCATTCTTTTCTTCAGTTACTTCATCGTCTTCAAATGCCTTCATGCCTTCAACAGTTGGATAAATCCTGTCAATGACATAAGAAGTACATGAGTAACTTTTCAACAAACGATTAATTCTTTCAGTTTCAATTCTTTGTAATTCCAGTTTCTGTTCAAGAGCAGCACACTTCTCGATATAGTTGTTCACAACTTTTTTCTTTGTCATGAAAGCTCCCTGAAGTGTCTTCATTGTTGTTGCTTGCTCTTCACTTGATTGATTATACTGATTCATGGCCTTGTTCAGAACATCGTATGATTCCTTCAACTGGTTTATGTTATTAATCAATTCACTGTTTTTCTTTTTTATAAAGTTACAGTTTTCACAAATCACCAGAATCTTTTTAGCATTAGCTTCTTCATCAACTTTAAACTTCGGAACTTCTTTCACCTTTTGCCTTATCACAGGAACATCTTCATCATCACTACTAACTGGTGTTTTTACCTTTTTCTTTTTCTTTTTAACTTTTTCATCGTCACTATCACTTTCTTCCAACATTTTAAAATGAGCTGCCAATCTTCTTGCATGATACTCTCTGTCATCATCACTATCTTCTTCAACACGAGCAACAATGTTGTGTGAACTGGAGCTTTGTTAGGATCATAATCATCCCAATTGAAATTCTCCCAGCTAAACCCTTCAAGTAACTTTTCATCATCTTGATCAATCACACATGCTTTTGCATCAGATGGAATGTACTTGTCCCAGTTGAATTCTGTTGCTGGCTTCTTTTCATCTTGATTCACCATACAAGCTCTCTTGATGATTCTTCAATCACAACCCTTCCATGTGCTGTTTGTGCCTGCTGCTGATTGGTTGTTGAGCAACTTGATGGTAGATGGCCTTCCGGTAATAATCATTGTTGTTGTTGAATGGATTTTGAGCTCCACTTGCTTCGCGATTCTTGCACTCTCTTTTGAAGTGACCTTTTTCCCCGCAACGAAAACAAGTGACTTTTGATTTATCAAAACCTGAAGTAGAAACATTAGCCTCACGAAGATCATCTCTCCCTGTGATCTGCTTGAATTTCTCAGCTCTCCTCAACACACTAGCCAAACACCATTTTATATCCATTAGCTCCATCTCTTCAGCATCAATCTGGTCGTAATCTTCCTTAGTTAGCATAGGATTCCCGATTCGACCCGCAACAAAACTTCCATATAAATGAAGGATTCCAAAACAGTTCCCAACAGAGACATGTGGCTCTTTGCAACTTCTTCCGTATAATCTTGATCATTCTCAAGATTCGGTACAATGTTGCATTGTAACTTCCTACCACTCTTTGTTACTGTCAAGTTTGGATCAAATGAAGGATACGATGAAAACTTGTCTTGCTGCTTGATCCTTTTGAAAATCATTCAGATGAATTCTTGGCATTGAAAGCAGTTTCGACTTTTGGAGAAAAATTTGTTGCTTTGTCATTCAACCCTGCTTTGTAGTAAAGCCTGATGTCTTGTTCACCATCAAAGTCTTTCATCCTGGAGATCTTTCTCTGTTCCATCTCATGAGCCTCAATTTTTTCAATGAATTTGCTAAGTGTCAGATTGCTGAATCCTTTCTTGTTTCTTAGCATCATGAGATATGTTCCCCAAGTGTCATGTGACAATGCATCAGCAAGTTTTTCAATCAACTCTTCATTATCTTTTTCGATGCTTAACCTCCTCATGTTGGCTAAAAGATTGCAGTATCTTTCAATAATCTGCTTTGTGCCTTCATTTTTTAACCCACGAAACAGATCAAACTCTTTCTTTAAAAGCATTTTTTTGTTCTTGACCATCTCTTGGCTTCCATGAAACTTTGATTTTAATGCTTTCCATATTGAATATGAAGTTCCAGTATGCCGTAATAACACCAAAATATCTTCCTTCACAGCTTGTTGTAGTAGACTTAGCATCATTTTCTCATCTTTGTATTTCTTTCTGTTTTCAACACTCAGATCTTTAATAGGAATAATTTCCTCATCATCATTTGTCGGTCTCACATACTTCGTCTCAACACATTCCCAAGCATCTAAATAGTTTGCTTGTACCCAGTTCTCAAAATGACCTTCCCAACCCTTATACTCCTCAATGTTCATTAGTTTGGGAGGTTTTTGCATAGTCCCTGTTTCGTTTTCCAACATCGTGTTCTGTGCAAGAGTGATCGGGGTAACTGGGGTAGTGAATGCATTATAAAATTCCTCGTCCATGATTTTGATTTCAAAAACTCAAACCTGTCTGTTCAAGCGAAATAGCAATTCTCAAGCGAAAAACCTTTTTCAAGAGGTACCACTGAAGCAAGCGGAATCAGTCAATAATGTTCAAGCGAAACCTTGGTTCGAGCGGAATTACTCAACAACTTTCGAGCGAAATACTATTTCGAGCGGAATCAACAAGAAATTTCAAGCGGAATATCGGTCTCAAGCGAAATCAGGACTCAGTCCAAGCGAAATCACAATGACGTCATCATTCTTTCGAACGTTTTCAAGCGGAATTACTAATTCATCAAGTTTTTGATTGAATTTAGACCTGAAACTTTCAAGGTTCTGTTAAAATGCAATTCCGAGTCTACTGTGCAAAATTGTAATTTTCGTAAAAGAAGGTGTAGAAATCAGAAACAACAACTGAATTGGTATGAACTCTTCCTCCTGAGCTCTAATACCACTTGTAGGATCGTTTTCGGACCCGAACGAGTCTATCATAAGAGTTTATCTCAGTTTGAACGGCGGAAACAGACAAACTGAGCTCAATTCAGCAATATATACACTTTAAACAGTCTTTTATATTGAAATAATGACGTTTACAGCAAGTCGACACTTCGGCAGCACTTCGTGGCAAAACCGAAAGAATGATTACTGATTTCGCTCCAACTAAACTATATATAGATGACCAGATTCCGCTTGAACACGTTTCAAGCGGAATAACAATGATCAATCTCAAGCGAAATCAGCACATATACTCTCGAGCGGAATCAGAACTATGGTATTTTGCTTGAAACTGACTCGATACAACTAATTCCATTTTCTTGTTTTTCGTGCCTGATCTAATTACTTCTATACAAGACTCGATACAAGATGAAGACGACAGACGAATGCACCAACAAATTTAACTTTATGCTTCTTTTAACACAAAAAGGCAGGAAAGAACAAATCTCTAGTAAAATAAAATCTTATCTTACAGCAGTTGCAGATCCTTTCTTGCATTTAGTAGGAACTACTGTGGGTTCTACATCATATCATCTGCCCAAGTCAATTATAATCATCATTTAGTCATAAGCAAAAATTATTTTAACTGTACATTTAATAATCTTTCTTTGTGTTCAATTTGATTCCATCAAATTATTCTACCACTGCTCGCTCGAAGAAAACAGAGCTGGAACAGTTTAAAATCCATAAACCTAAAATAATCCGCAGATGATTGTATGAATTTCAAACAACTGTGATTAGACTGAAATATAAAGCGAGAATTAGAGTAGATCACTTCAAAATTAAAAATTCAAAATTAGAGTAGCAAAAAAAAAAAAAAAACATACTTTAAACGATGTTGGAACAATGATGCTGGAAACAACCGTAGAACAATCATCATCATCATCATCATCTGCTCAGATCATTCACAATCATCATTTACTCATAACTCAGATAAAAAATCTTTAGCAAAAATCAAAAACCAAAACAAAAATAATCATATATATCACATTACCATCATCAAGGCAAACCACATATCCCCAAAA
Organism: Helianthus annuus; assembly: GCF_002127325.2. NCBI lineage: Eukaryota > Viridiplantae > Streptophyta > Magnoliopsida > Asterales > Asteraceae > Helianthus > Helianthus annuus. The sequence goes on from NC_035434.2 coordinate 140,400,043, forward strand.
TTTGTTCTGAAAGTGGGTCAGAGAGAGCTTCCATTTTCTCTTATCCTTTATGAACAAATGTCGAGTATTGAAAAGAAGGGATTTGAGGGAGAGATACATTAGAAATGTGGTTTGAAAATACAAAAGGAGAGAACACGAGAGTGTAAATATGAAGAGTGAAATGAGAAAAAAAGACATTTATATAAGAAGATGATTGATAGAAGTGAGTGAGTGACATGCATTAATTGCAAATTACATATCCCCATGCATTTTGAATTTGAAATTACCGACAATTTCAAAACCTCTGCTAAGGTATACGTTTGCCAAAGGAACTATCTGCTAAGTTATACTTTCTTGTAGATGGGCAGTGGTTTGCCATTTTGAATGTGGGCTAGACCTTTAACATTTGAATATAGGGCAGTGGTTTGAAATTAAATGTATTTTAAAGTGATTTATATATTCTGGTTTATGATGCAGTAATGACATAAGAAAAGCCTTGTTGGACAGCCTCTCTGGCTGACACATCAGCTTTTCTTATGTCATTGAGATTTCTTCTTTTATAGAAAGTATATATATATAATAAAAAGTTATATCTTTATAAACCCCGTATATTGTACAGGTTAAATAAATGTAAGTTTATATATCAAATAATAAAAAAAGTTATATCTCTAAAAACCATGTGTATTACACAGATTAAATAAATGTAATTTTGTATACTAAATACTAAAAACGTCGTATCCTTAAAAAACCCGTGTATAATCAAGTTGAATAAATCTACCAAATAATAAAAAAAGTTACATCCTTAAAAACCCCGTATATTACACGTGTTGAATAGATCTAAAAAAGAGCTATATCTTTAAAAACCATGTGTATTACACGATTAATTAAATGTAATTTTGTATATTAAATACTAAAAACGTCGTATCTTTGAAAAACCCGTATATAGCCGGGTTAAAAAATCTACCAAATAATAAAAAATTATATCCTTAAAAACCCCGTGTATTACACGTGTTGAATAAATCTAATTTTACATAGTAAATGATAAAAAATTATATCTTTAAAAACTTCGTGTATTACACGGGTTATATAAATGTAACTTTGAATAGTAAATAATAAAAAAAATTATTGTTAAAAACCGCACGTTTTACACGAGTTGAATAAATATAATTTTGTATACCAAATAGTAAAAAAAATTATATTTTTAATAAATTAGGATAACATTAATATTAATTTATTATTTATATATTTAATATAAGATAAGTAGGAAAAAGAGGTATTTGTTTTAAAAATATATTAAATTAACAATTTAGATTTGAGGATAATATTTTATTAAAGTATGATAAGATTTAATATTAATTTATAATTTATTTAGTTAATATAAGATAAGTATAGATTTGAGGATACCTTCAATTAATGACACGTGTCCAAAAGTTGGTTTCTTTTATTATAGTAAATAGATTAAAGTAACCTTTTTATATATATATGAGTTAATCCTTAGTGGAGCTCCAATACTTCAAACCACAACCAGATGACCCGCTCGGGTTACGGGAGATTATCTGGAATGAAAGCAACCTACAGTACACTCAAAGAAGAAAAGGAAACAGAGTTGCCTGGAATCTCCTATAACGCAGAATGGGGAGACCTCTGGGATTAAAAAGCGTCGCATCAAAGAAGTCTGGCAGGAAGTGGGATTGGGAGACTCCGACTGTGAGGATGAATCTGTGGATCAGATTGTTGAAAACCCGGCGACTTTGGATGCAGGGATGGAATCGGCAGGGCTTAGGCCCAACCGCCAATCGGAAGCACCAGCTAAAAAGGCTTCTGGTGAAGCCTATGCAACGGTGGGTTTAGCAAGCAAGATGGGTATTTTTCTCGAAAATTTCGAAGCTCAGGTGGAAGACCTAGTTGCAGGTGAAGGTGATAAGGACTTGTTGTCATCAATATCTTGAGCTACAACATAAAGGGGGTAGGATTCGGGGACAAACGTTCCTGGGTAAGTCATTTGAAGAAAGCTCACAATATCTCTTTTATTTGCATTCAAGAGTCGTTGTTAGCTTCCGGTTCTAGTTTCTTGTTCTCTCAAATTTGGGGAAAGGGGAACAACGACATGGAATGGGTTGATGCGGTCGGTAAATCTGGAGGATTGATTTCTGTTTGGTATCATGGTTTGTTCTATAAAGACGTGGTTGTTAAGGACCGTAATTTCCTGCTTGTGGTGGGTAAAGTCAAAGGCTTGGCGAAACAGGTTTGTGTAGTCAACGTGTATGCCCCTCAAGATGCCCTCGCTAAGCGAGACCTGTGTCTTAAACTCAGAGACCTAAAATACCTGGTGGATGGATACTGGATCTTCATAGGGGACTTCAATGAAGTCCGTTTTCCGGAGGAATGTTTAAATTCTCAGTTTAATGCTACGACGGCTCAAAGACTGAATGACTTTGTGAATGATTTAGGGCTGCTGGAGTATAATATGTCTGGGTACAAATACACTTTCAGAGCTGGTAATAGTGATAAGCTCAACAAGATCGATAGGCCGTTGGTGTGCCCAGTTTTCTAGAATAAGTGGCCGGAAGTGGCGTTCATGGCTCTCCCAAAACGCTACTCTGATCACATTCCAATTATCTTGATCACCGATCCGCTGAACTTTGGTGCAACCCTTTTCAAAATTTTCAATTCTTGGCTTGCTAATGATGACTTGCGTAGGTTAATAATTGAAGAAAATGAAAAGTTTCAGTTTCAAGGTCCTTTATAGTCTCTGATGGAAAAATTTAGAAATTTTAAAGTAGCCATCAAGCGTTGGGCTAAATCCATCAGAGTTGCATAGGAAAGTGAAGCTGATGTTATTAGAGAAAAAGTTGCTGACTTTGAATGCAGGTTGGAGTTGGGGTTGGCTTTGGAAGAGGATCTGGTGGAAAATATCGATCATAAGATTCATTTGGCAAAGCTGGATAGGCAAAATAATTTGGATTTTAGGCAAAAATCCAAAGTTAAATTGGCTTCAAAAGGCGACGAAAACACCGCTTATTTCCACAGTCATCAATAGCCGAAAGTGTACATCCAGGTTAAATGGTCTTTCTATAAATCGGGTTTCGTGTAGTGAACCAAGGAGGATAAAAGCGGAAGTCCTTAAGTTTTTTTGCAAATATAAAGAGCCGATGCATACTAGGCCCAACTTTGTATGTCATGGCATCAATCGGCTCACAGTGGCGGACAGAGATATGTCGTGTTCCCCTTTCTCAGCTGAAGAAGTGAATGCTGCGGTTTGCGATTGTGAGGGCAACCGGGCCCCGACGAATTCACTTTCAAATTTGTTCGAACCTTTTGGGATATCCTTAGCCAAGACTTTATTAAGGTTCTTTCGGATTTTCATTCCTCGGGTATGATTAGTCATGGGTGTTCGTCGGGGTTTATTGCTCTAATTCCAAAAGTTGTAGACCCAGATTCTCTTAATGACTTTCGGCCTATTAGCCTCGTTGGTTGCATCTCAAAAATGATATCTAAGGTTCTAGCTTGTCGGCTGAAGAAGGTAATTGGGGGGCTTATCTCGGATAATCAATCGGCCTTTCTTGCCGGTAGAAATATTCTAGACGGGCCGATGATGGTTAATGAAGTCTTATGTTGGGTCAAGAAATAAAAAAGGAAAACCTTTCTCTTCAAGGTTGACTTTGAAAAAGCTTATGATACTTTAAATTGGGTATTCCTTGATTCGGTTATGGGATCAATGAGTGTCCCGGATCTGTGGAGGAAATGGGTGAGTGGCATCTTTGCTTCGACTAGTTCGTCAGTCCTTGTTAAAGGATCCCCGACCTTCGAGTTTCAATGCCACCGGGTGGTTCGACAAGGCACCCGCTGCCACCCTCAACTATCACTTTGACGCCCGTCACCCCCTAACTTAACACTTAGTGTGTTCTGTCATCACGTTGTTAAGTGATCGCTAACTTTTGATCTTGTTACTATACTTTTGAGGTGTCATAAGATCCCTATGACACCCCCAATAGTATAGTACCAAGATCAAAAGTTAGTGATCAGTTAACGACGTGGTGACAGAATATACTAACACTGTGTTCCAGAGTTTACTAACAGAAGGAAAGGAAAGGAAACAAAAAGAAAGTAAAAATATTTTGTGTTCCAGAGTTTCATTTAAGGAAGGAAAAGAAAGGAAAATAAAACATGTCGTCCTTTCTCGTCCTTTTCTTTCTCACTTTTGCTTTCTTTTCTTATCCCTGGTTAAGTTAACTCGGGAACAGAGCGTAAGAGTTAAGTTGGGGGTGACGGACGTCAAAGTGATAGTTGGCGGTGGCCATAGCCAATAGCTAATAGTTAGAGGTGATAAAATTCAATAACCCTATAGCCATCTTCAGGATAGGATGGTTGATAGAGAAAAAAAAGCTCTAATATAGATTAAAAGATGTGAAGTGGAAACTCGTATTAAATAATCGAAAAATCAAACCCAATGAATGACATAGATGGTTAATTATGAAAAGAATGATTTATTCTCGACAATTATTGGTTACACTAACAAGAATTAGTCGTTAAAAACACTTGGTGAACATGTCAGGTTTTGTAAAAGCTCTCAGCTTATGAAATTTTCACTAATGCAATTTGGGGGTAGTAGTGCTCCACTAGTAATGGAATTCCATCACTCATAACATCTAATCAAGTTCCGCTACGTTATCGAGGTTCATTCCATCACTAGTGATAGATTTTACTAGGGGTGCCCATTACTAGTGATGTTTTTTTTTTTTTTTTTTTTTTTAACATATAACTTAACAATAAAACAATAAAATTATAAATTATAAATTTGATTTAAATAATGAACCAAACTTAAGTGTTTGGGTCAAGATTGCTGGGCCTTCATCCATTTAAAACTAGCAAAGCGCATTTAGATTGCTGATAAGATATAAACATTTAGTCTCACTATGCTTTTCCAACTCTAACCGCCTTGAACAGAAATGGTAGCTCCGGAAGCGGCTCGCCATGGCAAGGTCTGGCTCGATCCCAATGAAGGCACTGAGATCTCCATGGCTAACTCTCGTATGTTACTCCTTTCTTTTCATTCAGCCCATTTAGTTAACCTGTCATAATCTTCGAAATTCCACGCGTGATGTCTATCACGCGTCATTTGATCATGCGTGAAATGTTGATGGTGGCGACGGTGTATAACGCGCTATAACGCGTGAACATCAAAGTTCCACGCGGCGCCCGGGTTGCCCTTATAGCATGGATGTTTAGTGAAATCCTAGCCGTCTCTGGTTGGTTAGTTTTGGTATTATTATTAGTAGAGAAAATAATCAAAAATAACATTTCAAAGTTTACCCACAAAACAAAAGCTGACCATCCATACTAAAGATCAAACTTTGGTAGTTAATATTTAGATCCGCACGTTGTGATGTGGTCCATTGACAGAGGCAAAGCCTTTAAAAACACAGTGGTTGGAAAGGGAAGGTCTTGGGTTCAAATCCCATAGACGACAGGGGATTAAAGAAATTAGCCGTTAAAAAAAACGTTATTTCGATAATTATAAGGACCATCCTTGTAAAAAATGTAAGTTAAATAACAAATATATACATTTTATATATTAAATTAATAAAATCATATACCTAATCCTCATTTGCTAGATTAACAATCGGCCATGTTTTTAAACATTAAGATGGGGTGGGCTGAACGTACCCCCTTCTTGCTTGTCAGACCACCCGTAGTGGGCGGGTTTTTGACGTTTTCTCTCCTAAAAAACGCCCCACAACGCCATGGTGACCGCCCCCAGGGGTGTTTTTTTTCAAAAAAAGGTCCAAGCGTTTTATTTAAAACTCCAAAAATCGCACAAGAATCCATATATGACTGTTGTTTTCAACGGTAACAAAAAAAATAATTTTATTTATTTTAAATCAACTTTTTTATCTATAAAAACCCCACTTTCCACTCTTTTTATATAAACTTTACCCTACTCTCTTGAATACTACTTCATATTTTATAAAAAAAATTATAACATTAATCCCTTCCGACCCCCTTTCGGTGTTCCGTCTAGACCCGGTAACCAAACTTCATATTGCCCGAACACCACCCAACCGCAACCGTCCTTTAATTTCCAAGAGATGGACCCGAGTATGTTGGCGTACGCACACATATTAGGCATGTCCCCGCAACCGTTCTTTCACGGTCCACACGGCTTTGCATTCATGGGCGGTTCGCAACCATCTCAAGAACAAACCAAGCCCGACGTTGAAACGGTACCGGAGACAGAACCCGAGCCCGTAGCTGAGGAGTCTCAACGCGGTAAACGGTCTCATAAAAAAGGTGCCAAACGCTCCATGCCGGAATCGAACCTACCTAGCTTGGTCGAAAGATGAGGAGTACTCGTCAACACGGACGTAGCTCGACATATCGGAGGACCCCGAAGTTGGTAAGCGTTATTTAACTTTTTAAATAGTTTGGTAATCATTTTTATTTTTTATTTTTAAAAATATACTATATATTTGTTTTATTTTTTTTTGTAGCAGACTATCATCACCCATTTTTTGGAATAAAATTTATGAAACTTTTTTTAAAGCGAGGGGTAAAGGTGAGTATCGGGACAAGGATTCGATATCAAGCAAATGGACTGATATAAATCACAAATGTCATCAGTTCCAAGAAGTTTTCCAATGCACGAGTGATCACTGGGGTAGCGGAGAAAACGACGCGAATATAGTAACAAGAGCGTTGGAGGAGTACAACCAAACAAGAGACGTTTTTACACATACTTGAATTGTTGGGAGCTTCTACGCGGAAATCCTAAATGGTCTAACGTACCGAGCAAGACGTCTAGTGGTAGACGTAAAGCAAAATGGTCCAAAACATCATCCTCGGTTGATCCGGAAACACCCACTTCCAATGCTCGAAACGTCGACTTAAACATTAATTTGGACGACGAGGATGAGGATGTCGAGTTGGCGCGACTGCCCGGTAGAAGAAATGGGAAAAAAGGGGGAAAGATGGAGTCGTCTTCGGCTAATTTCGAAATGAAGCAAGATTTCGAAGAGATGAACCGACGCCTACAAGACATTCGAGACCTCGGTCATAGGCGTTTAGAGACAATGTAAGAAAGAAACGCTAAAAACAAACAATTTGTCGCGCTACGAGAATCGAGGCAAATGGAGAAAGAGATAGAATTTTTGTCTAAACCAATCGATCACCTCGTAGGAGACGCGTTGATCCTAGCGGAAATGCGTCGAACAAATCCGTAAGACATATAGACTTTAGATTTTATGTTTTATTTTTTGCATTTTTTGAGTTTTTTTTTATTTTTAGCAATGTAGTTTTTTTATTTAATGAAATATTATTTGTTTAATTTTGAAAAGAAAAACAAAAAAAAAAAATAATTGGTTGGGACATTATACCACTACACCCATTTTAAACAAATGACCTAATGTAGACTGGACCGCCACATGACGAATAATGCCCAATGATAGGGCATTATCTTCACCTCCCACTACACTTGGTCTCATATCTCTTCCCTTAAAAAATGACGTTAAAAGTTATCAATTTTCTCCTTTAAACATGATTATTGGTTTTTAAATTCTCGTATCAACATAAGGGGTAGAGGTTCCTATAAAAAATGGTTTTTTATGAGAAATGTAAGAAAGAATCTACACCATTAGATCTTTGATCTAATGGTTGAGATCATAATGGCAAAATTGTAAATAATGTTTACTATTAAACATATTATTTTTCTTGATTAAGGGTATATAGATAAATTTAACATTTTTAAATTAAGAAACTAACATTAATGCACATGTAACTTCCTCCCGTCTTTTTTAAACGTCAATAACTTTTTATACGTAACTTTTTTTTTAAAAAAAAATTACACCATAATGACGAGAGTTTTTTATCTTTAATATGAGTACCATATTGCTATATTTATATAGAGAAAAAAATATGTTTCGATCAGATGTTTAGTCTATGAATGGTGTTATATACTTACTGAATGGTGTTATATACTCACTGAATGATGTTATATAGTTGCTGAATGGTTTTATATACTTACTGAATGGTGTTATATATACTTGTTGAATGGTGTTATATACTTACTGAATGGTGTTATCTACTTACTGAATGGTGTTATATAGTTGTTGAATGATTTTATATACTTACTGAATGGTGTTATATACTTGTTGAATGATGTTATATACTTACTGAATGGTGTTATATACTTATTGAATGGTGTTATATACTTGCTGAATGGTGTTATATACTTGCTGAATGGTGTTATTGTTGAGTATGAAGCCACTTGATCAAGTGGACATCAGAATCTCTGACAGGATAAGAGGATAAGGGGTAGGGGCCATTATTCACAGATCTTGTTTTGGGACAATTTTCTCTTTCTTCAATCTCTATATAATAGATTCATTTGTATTGTAAACCTTGTACCTCACCCAAGCTAAATATAAACTCCTAGTTACCCCTGGACGTAGGTCAGTTTAGACCGAACCACGTAAATCCTTTGTGTTCTTGATTGTGGCAGATTGTGTGAGAGCAGAGTGTGTGTGGTGTGAGTTCGTGTGTGAGAGTGTCCGATCCTAACAGCTGGTATCAAAGCTCAGGCTCGTGTTGTTGAACCGAACAGAAACCGAACAGAAACGAAGGTGTAGAAGAAGAAGATACCTTAAGGTGCAGAGATCTGAACTAGGGTTCCGGTTTGCATCAGTTTCTACCGGATTGTTCACGTCAGCCATTTTCTGTTCGAAGCCGCTATCGCCCACACCGCCGGATTCCGTCAGAATCACGGCCACCACCATCAGAATAGCCTCCACCGCCATCAGAACCGCCTCCAACGTCATCAGAATCGTCTCCACAGCCGACAGAACCGCTTGTCATCTTCCCGCCACCAGCCGCCGCCTAGGGTTTCGAATTAGAAACCATTGTTGCCGAATATCGCATCTAGGGTTTCAAAATCGTAGGTTTAGGGTTTCGATTTTGCTTGGGGTTTGCTGCATTTCAGAAGGAGAGAAGTTTTTTTCTTTGTTCTGTGCGTAGGAAGAAGAAGAAAGACAGGCGTGTTTTATTTTGGTGGAGAAGTAACGGTTTTCAATTTGACCAGAAGGCCCCTCAACTTTAAAAGAAAATTGGGTTTAGTTCTTTTTATTTAATCCTTTGGCAGTACTAGCCAAACTTTTATTTTTTCAAAGAACTAAAATTTTTTGGGGCATTAGGCAGAAGGTTTAAAATTTTGAAGATCAGTTTTTTGTCCGGTTAAACAAGCAAATTTTCAGAGTATCGTTTCGTTGAAGATCGAAGAAACAGAACCGTAGACCAGTGCTTGTTTCGGTTGTTTCAGTTTGATTTTTGGTTTATTTTTTCGATTTCAGTTTCGTTTAGTCGTGTTTGAGTTATCATGGCAGAAGACGGGAAGGTGCAAATCGACAAGTTTAACGGTACAGATTTTAGCTGGTGGAAGATGCAGATTGAGGCATTATTGGTTCAAAAAGATCTTGATATTGTGTTATCAGGAGTTAGACCAGAAAGGGTGGAACCAGCAGATTGGGAATCAAAAGACAGGAAAGCCAGGGCAGTTATTACATTGGCGTTATCAACGACTGTGGCATTCAACATCATGAAGGAAACCACAACTAGTGGCATGATGTTAGCCCTATCTAACATGTACGAGAAGCCTTCGGCAGCTAATAAGGTGTTTCTGATTCGAGAGCTGGTGAATACTAGGATGAGGGAAGGCAGTTCAGTCACAGAGCACATCAACAAGTTGAATTCGATTTTGGCCAGACTTGCGTCAGTGGGCATCAAATTCGAAGATGAAGTTCAAGCTTTGCTACTGTTATCTTCTTTTCCAGACAGTTGGTCCGGAACTGTTACAGCGATTTCCAGTTCATCAGGTACCAGCGGATTTACTTTTGAAGGGATTCGTGATTTTATTCTGAGCGAGGACGTCAGAAGGAGAAGTTCAATTGGATCGTCGAGTGAATTACTGAATGTTGGCAGAGGAAGGAAGAATAACAGAGATAGTCGGAGCAGGAACAGAAATAGGAGTCAGTCTAGGGCTCGAGGTGATGTAACCTGTAGGAACTACAAAGAGGTAGGACATTTTAGGAATCAATGTCCAAATGAGAAGAAAGAAGTTTACGCTGCAGTAGCCCACTCAGATGATGATGTTTTGATCTGTAGTGTGGAAAGCAATGCGGATTCCTGGGTTATGGATTCGGGAGCTTCATTTCACGCTACCCACAGCAGTGAAGCACTGCGAAATCTAAAAGAAGGTCATTTTGGTAAGGTAAGACTGGCGAACGATGAGGTTCTTGATGTGACGAGCATGGGTGACTTAGATCTGAAGACTCCAGTCGGTTCATGGACTTTGAAGGATGTCAGGGTGATTCCAAGCTTAAAGAAACATTTAATTTCTGTTGGGCAGTTGGATGAACAGGGGCACGAGGTTAAGTTCAGGAACGGGCAGTGGAAGGTTCTAAAGGGAAATCTAGTCGTAGCTCGAGGAAAGAAAAGGGGTTCGTTGTATATGGTCAGTTTACCGTCTGAGGGAGAAACCGTCCCAGTTTAGAAGAAGACCAAGATCCGGTTCACAGAATCTCGTGGGCAGAAGAAGGCTTGTTTTGCAGGAGACAAACCCAGAGCCACAGGTCAGATTCAGATTGAACGTGCTAGGAAAGGTTCAGAGAAACCAGTCAGGGGTTTTCGTGGCAGTGGGAGCACAGGTAGTGCTTTAGTCAGAACTCCCAGACGACAGTGGGTTAAGAGAACCAGTATTCCAGTGGCAAAAGTCTCTCTAGTGAATTACCTGCTTTATTCGGAGAGTGTTAGTTCTCAGGTTTTCTCAGAATCCGGCAGTTCATGTCAGTGGGAGCCGGTAGAGACAGAGAACGGGTCAGGGGCAGATTTTGCCATGACTGATGAGTTGAGGCTCAGTGGGAGCTTCAACGGGCCTTCAAGTTAATTGAAGAAAAGGCCGGGTAACTAGGAAGGAGCTAAGATCAAAAGGTTTTTTTACAGAAATGCAGATGCACAGTTTGAAGCACAGGTGAAGATTATCACGTGGCTTTAAGTGGGAGATTGTTGAGTATGAAGCCACTTGATCTAGCGGACATCAGAATCCCTGACAGGATAAGAGGATAAGGGGCAGGGGGCCATTATTCACAGATATTGTTTTGGGATAATTTTCTCTTTCTTCAATCTCTATATAAGAGATTCATTTGTATTGTAAACCTTGTACCTCACCCAAGCTAAATATAAACTCCTAGTTACCCGTGGACGTAGGTCAGTTTAGACCGAACCACGTAAATCCTTTGTGTTCTTGATTGTGGCAGATTGTGTGAGAACAGAGTGTGTGTGGTGTGAGTTCGTGTGTGAGAGTGTCCGATCCTAACAGTTATATATTTACTGAATAGTGTTATATACTTGCTAATTGGTGTTATATACTTGCTGAATGGTGTTTATAGAGATCTTTTAAAAAAATTCAGTTCCTATAATTAAGGTGGCGGTTATGGGAAGTTTTTAATTAATTGAATTAATGATAAAATTACTTGTTTACCCTTTTAAATTAATTTAGATTTAGAACACATGTCGTCTTCACAATATTTCTCACATTTCTCACACTTTTAACCGTTTTTACAATAACCTTACCCTATATAAGGTATACATAACTATTGACGGAACTTAAAATAATATCTTATATTTATCGCTTCCTAAAACTATTAAATATTTAATAATTAAATTAAAAATATATAATAATAAAAAAAGCCCACATAGTATTTAATCTATCTCGATACATCAATTTACATAGATTAAGAAGTAGAAAACGAGAAAACCATATATTGATTTTTAAGCCGAACATCGTAGGCTCCGTATAAATGTTTTGGACCTCTAAATAGATCGTATGAATTATTAATATTATAATTATTAACTAATTAAATTTTAAATTAATTGTTTAGATCGATGGAGATAAGAGGTGTTATATATGCGAATATTATAATCCAGAATTATGCAAACAATGCAGTGATATATATTTAGAAAATTCATGTAACCGTAGCATTAGAAATCTGGGTAGAAACATGCGATTAGTCAAACTAACACAAGATAGAAACAATTAAAAAGAATATTACCTGTTCAAGAAAAATAGAAAAGACAATAATATTACCAGTTCAAGAAGAATAGAAAAGACAGTAACACAAACAAGTATTATAAAAAGTAAAAAAATATATAAAAAAGTAAAACATTTAATTTGTATTTATATTAGAATTTGAAGTAAATATAACAAGGGGATGATTCAAATAAAAACCACTTTTAACGTGAAAACTCGAAAACTAACTAAAAAAGCCTAAAAAACACACAAATTTTTTTTTTTTTTTACTAAAAATCGCTAGTTTTTGTATATAAAAAAACTTAATTTTTTTTTGTAGTACACATGTGTAATAATTCACATGTGTACTATTACACTTGCACTACAAATTTTTTTTTTTTTAAAAAAGTTTTTTTCATATACCTAAAATAGCGAAAATTGGTATGCAAAAAAAAATTGGTATATTTTTTAGGCTTTTTTAGTTAGTTTTCAAGTTTTCGCGTTAAGTAGTGGTTTTCAATTGAATCTTCCGCATATAACAAGTAAATATAAGCTAAAAGAGGGTCCGATTAGCGGCCTCCTAAAAGATAACATATCATATCCTCATTTTCTAAACTTTAAAACCATTTGGCCCAAACTCAAATTTAAAATCCATTGGCCCATCGTAATAGTCGGCTCAGCTTAAATGTTTAAAAAACATGAGCAGAAACAGCAAACCTTACCTCGTACAACGAAGCTCGATGACTATAAATAGAAAAAAAAAAGAAAAATAATTATACCTGTATATTAAAATGCAATGTTTAGCTACACTGAATCTTATATTGACTTGTATGTGAGTCACAACTCAAACAAAGCTTTATAACTATATTGGGGAGAGTTGTGTTTTTTTTGTAAATATGTAATTTTTTGTCGTGGTTTTTGGTTAGTCCGGTTTGGGTTGGCTGGTTGTTAATGAAGTTTACTTTTCAAAAAAAAAATAATAATAACTATATTATTAAAATCAGAGCCGTCCCCGAAAACTCTTGAAAAAATTTAGGCCTCGGGCGGCGAAAAGAATTGGGCCCAAAATTATGGTTAAGGGTAAATGAATTACAAAAATAAAAACTTTGTGATGGAGCATAGACTCGAACTTGAGACCTTTACATTATTTTGAGATGGTTTTTACCACTACACCACTGGTACCTTTTTCCTAATAAATGGATAAATATACTAAATATATAATTTAATAAATATATACAAGCATATAAAGACTTTTCGGGCCCTTTGAAATTTTGGGCCTCGGGCGTCGGCACGGGTTTGCCGGGCCCAGAGCCGGCCCAGATTAAAATGCAATGTTTAGCTATATTAAATCTTATTTGACTTGCATGTGAGTCACAACTCTAACCAAAGGTTGCCATGTGGTTGTTTTTCGCTTATAAATTTTGAGATACGATGCTTTAAAAAAATCCGTGCACGATGCCATGACGAGCTTATTTTTATCAAACATATAGATATAAATTTTATTACAAGTTTGGAGGTGATTAGCAAATTAGCAAGGATCACCTGTTTAAACTTGTGGCTAAGTGTCTAGATCGTTCCTAATCTAGAGATTTCTAAAAATAATCAACATCGCGATCTAAATTTTAAGCAGGGTGTGACATTCTCCCCCACCTAATCTGTCGAAGTCCTCGTCGAGCCTTCATAGTACTTCTTGATCTCGTCCCAGATATGCCGTAGTGAATTTCCAGTTTCCCAACTCGCTTCGCTATCCCATAGATTCTTCCACTCGATTAAGTACTCCTTGTAACTTGGCACTCCTCAACGTTGGATGGTCCGGTCGGACATGACCTCGGAAACCTCTCGATCAAAAGATGTCACAGCTGTTGTTGGTGCCCGTTTAGCCACCTTACCAAGGGACGTTCGGGCCAAGTATGCTTGTTCATGCCATTCCTTTAAACTTTTGAAAGTAGTTGGACTGTTACCATCATAAGACGCAACTAAGGCATTTGGGATCAAAGGTTGACGTGCCATTACTATCTTGAAAGGACTCTTCCCCGTTGCCTCGCTTTTCTGCATATTTTAAGATAATTGTGGAACATTTAAAAGTTTAGACAAATCTCATTGGTTAGAACTTACATAGTGGCGAAGGTACAACTCAAGTAGTGAGCGGACCCGTTTTGTCTGTTCGTCCGTTTGGTGATGAAATCAGTTCAATCGGAAACCGGTAAAGGCAACTAGTCTGACCGACCCATCTAAACCGACCGGCTTCGTATGTCATTATCCAAAACTATTGTGGGCGGTCTTACCTATTATTTAAAACCAATTTAACTACAGTTATCATTACTTGATTAGTGATTACACTATATTTAATTATTTTAAAACACATTGACATAGGTAGACGTTTAACAGACGATAGTTATACGTAGGGGTATAAACGAGCTGGGCCGAGCCCAAGCTCGACTGGGCTCGAGCTCAGCTTGTCAAGTTTTTTTGAAGCTCGAGCACCACCACCATTATCATCCCCACCACTACAGCACCATCATCCCCACTACACCACCATCCGCACCATCCTCCTCACCACACACAACTCTACCATTCCAACCAACTTAAACAAACAAATATATCTCCAGTTTACCCCAAAATCATGTCAATAGGTGATCAATTTGCTATAAAACAAAAAAGTCAAAATTAGGGTTTATAACATATTTAGGGTTTTTTCTTACCATAATATCATAAATTGAATCAGTTAATGCATCATCAGACATAATTCTACTAAATCCAACCAACTCTCCAGTCATAGGAACGAATGGTTGCAGGTACTACAAACGACGGAATTGTGAGAAACGGTGGAACGAATGGTTGCAGGGAATATTGGGGGAATTGGTGGCCGTCGGTGGCGGTGGCGGACGAATGGTTGCAACTATACACAGATCTCATAATTTGTTAGGGTTTATATCGGATAAAGTTGTGGATATTAATATTGGGGGCGTTGGTGGCCGCCGGTGGCGGTGGCGGAGTAGTGGTTTGTAGTTGTCGAATATTATCGCTGGCGAGAGGTGCTGGTGATGGTGGTCTTGCGGTTGAGAGAGAGATAAGGGAGTGAGAGAGAGATAGATGAGGAAGAGAGGAGAGTAACCAGTGTGTGAGATAATATATATATATATATTAATAAAAAATAATATGTAGGGGTATTTTAGTCTTTTAATGAAAAACTAACAGAAAATTCAAACAAAGTTAAAAAATTGGACTCAAATGGTTAAGAAAAGTGGCTATAGGGACTCAGGGCGTTAAACATTTTGATTTTAGAATCAAGTGGTTAAAACCAGTAAAACACAGGGACTCAAAAAGTAATTTACCCAAAAATATATATACTTCACTCACATCAAGTTTTTGGCGTTGTTGCTAGGGACGCAACATGTCTTGAGAACGATTTGAGTTACTTACTTTGTAATTTGTGAAAATTGTATAATGTTTTTTCTCGGCTTAGGAAGATCGCGAACCTCCAATAGATTACGTGCCTCTGCAAAGCGTTTTCCGCCGCCGGTTGATACTAAAGTGACAAACAACAATATCATGACAAACAACAATAATACCTACTTGAAGTCAAAAGTGATTCAACAATACATCTATATCATATACTAATGAAACAAGAAATTGATATATAAATCACATACAATGAAACAATGGGAAAGCTGGAAATGATGACAACCATAGCAGTAGTTTTAGTGAAGTAAAAGTTATACAAGGGATCACAAAAGCAGTTCTCTATGGATAAGGTAGGGAAGGAATAGGAAAGTCCTTGGGCAACTCAGGAATGGTGGGTTTAGGCAGTTCATGGACTTCTGGAACCTTTGGTACTTCGGGTTTTGGAAGAGTTGGAAGCTCTGGCTTTGGAATTTCAGGAAATGTAGGCTTGGGAAGCTCGGGAATGGTGGGCTTTTTAAGCTCAGGAACGGACCTCGGGCTTTGGAACCTCGGGAAGTGTAGGCTTGGGAATCTCAGGAATGGTAGGCTTCGGAAGCTCTGGAACTTCAGGCTTTGGAACCACAGGGACCTCAGGCTTTGGAACCTCGGGAAGAATAGGCTTGGGAATCTCAGGAATGGTAGGCTTTGGAAGCTCTGGAACTTCAGGCTTTGGAACCTCGGGAAGTGTAGGCTTGGGAATCTCCGGAATAATGGGCTTTGGAAGCTCAGGAAGTGTAGGCTTCGGAATCACAGGAAGTGTCGGCTTTGGAATCTCTGGAAGTGTCGGCTTAGGAAGATCGGGAATCTCCAAAAGATTACGTGCCTCTGCAAAGCGTTTTCCGCGGCCGGTTGATACTAAAGTGACAAACAACAATATCATGATGAACGAACTAACCTTGTAACAGTCTGACGACGGGGGTAGCCCAAGGTCAAATAAAATGACTAATATGCAAGAGCTTAAAAGGTTGAAAGGTTCATCGGATGAAAAGCTGTAAAGTGAGAAAAGCGAGGAACAGTAATCAGTCACATCTGAGGACTCACCTCACCAACTCACGCCCACAAACTCAGAGCAGGTCTGCACAAGTACACTCTATTAACCAGGGGTCCAAAGCCTTCAACCCCAAAAAGGGAAACCCTCCATTGCAAACAGGTTTCGCTAGTCTTGTATATGCCATTTCAGGAGATGTCTTCCCCTATAAGAAGACAGCTCATTTTCACTTCTGGGACATTCCGAAACACAGAGATTCCTTAATCTCTAGTCATTCAAAGAGTACTTGATCACTTCAAAGTTACTCTTCATCACATTCAACACACACTCATTCTATTTGCTTTCTTTTCTGGATTCGAGCTTGCCTCGAAGAAGGAACTTCAAAGCAAATAACAATTACATACTAGTGAACCTCCTTCCACGTTTTGCAAACGTGGAGGGACCCCGCGACCTGCGTTAGGCAAAACTGAACCCTTCACCCCTTTTGCCTAACCAACTCAGCTACCATCCTTGGTCTCGTGTTTGTTGCATCAACAAGTTGGCGCCCACCGTGGGGCTACGCCGCTGTTTCTTCTCAAAAAAGACCTAGTAGTGTAGCTCCTTTCACTCAAAACCACCATGTCAGAAAGTGGATCCCCGGGAGAGGTGAACCAGATCCCTAACACCTCCACCCCGGGTAGTGGCCTAGCTCACACAACTATAACAACACCATTTTCAACTCCGGGGAGTACACCCGAGTTCCTTACCTTCAACACACCAACCCCATCCAGATCTGGGGCTCCGTCTCCCAACGTTGGTGTGTCGGACACCCCGGCACGTGTTGAACTTACCCCCGAGGGGGTCGCTAATAACTTCCTCTAGTTAAGGTCACTTCTTAACCAGCATGTGAATAGAGAAAGGGAAAAGGGGGTAAGGATTCGTCTAGATTACGACGAACTTGAGCCAACGTTGTCTCCTGGGCCACCCCTACCACCCTTTGTTACAAGAGGTGAGGCTGGTCCCAGTAACCCTTCAAACCCTCATCCTTATCTATCCACTATGACAAACCCAACTGTTCATCCTATTCTCTCTTCCCAACCAATTGCTAGTGGCACTCCCCTGGGACACGAGTTAACACTTGATCAACTCCTACAGTCCCCGATGACCAGCTGTCCTGCTTCTCTAACCACCACGTGGGAACAAGCTCTGTCCGTGCTCCCTTTAGCACGAAGTGCTGTTACTAGCACCCCTCTCGGGGTAAACTGCTCAGTTGGTCCAGCAAGCCTTCAGGGTTTCAATATCATACCTAACATGATGTCACAGATGATGGCCAACTTCCCATGGCAACACTTCATCAATCAAGTGCTTGCCACCCAGGGGAACCATGGCAATAGCAACAATGTAGGTACAAGACCTGAAGAAGACTTGGCTAAACCTTACAAGCCAAGTAACCTTTCATGCTTTTCAAGGCAGATAGCTGATTATGATTTTCAGTCAAAGATCAAGATGCCAGCCCACATCAGAACGTATGATGGGACCGAAGATCCCGAAGATCATCTCCAGATCTTCACTGGTGCCGCTCGAATAGAAAAATGGTCAAATGCTGAATGTTGCCTAATGTTCATGCAGACTCTTGTTGGATCCGCTAGAATCTGGTTCAATGACCTACCTGCTCAAAGCATTCGAAGCTTTGATGATCTCAGCAGAGGTTTTCTGGCAAACTTCTCCCAACAAACGCAATACGTTAAAGACGCAACAGTAATCTTCCAGATAAAACAACGCGATGATGAAAGCCTTCGGGCATTCATTGAACGGTACAAGAAAGAAGGGCTAACCTATGTAGGGGCTGACGAGAAAATGAGAGTGGCCGGTTTTATGAACGCCATAACCTCCAAATATCTCACACGAGATTTCAACAAATCTCTACCCAAAACCTTGGAAGAAGCCCTTGAAAGGGCCGAAGCTCACATTCGGGGAGAGGAAGCTGTGGATATCAAAGAACAAAGGAAAAGGGGGTCTGGTTGGCGAAGTAGTAGCCCAGCCAAAAAAAGAGGAAACTTTAACTCTTACGACAGACGCCCAAAGGGTTCAGACCCTCGAAGGGTTGAAGGACGAAACCCTTCAGGCAGAGATAAAGGCATGAGTTTCACTCCCCTCACCAAAACCCCTCAAGAAATCCTGGCAACGAAGAAGTCAAGCAAAACTTTAGACCTCCCAGGCCTCTCCCCAAGAGTCGAAAAAATGAGAACTCCACGCAGTTCTGTGAGTTCCATGAAGAAAAGGGACATCACACCAACGATTGCTTCCAACTAAAAAAGAGAATTGAAGAGGCCGTTAAGTCAGGAGAGCTCGCTCATTTGGTAAAAGGGGTTCAAGACAAAATGGCTGAAGGCAAAGGGAAGGAAGTAAACATGGTGTATTCTGATGAAAAGGTTCCTTACAAGAAGCGACGGTTGGAAGATTGGGAGCTTCAGTGTGTCTGCTTCCCCCCAACAAGGAAGGACCCACTTCCTGGTCCCCTTGTGGTTGAAGCCACCGTGGGCACATTACAAACATGTAAAGCATACATAGACACGGGAGCAGCCACAGAAATCATGTTTGAGAAATTTTTCAACCAATTAAGTGATGAGGAACATTCAAGGCTTCAACCCTCTGGAACCTCCATAAAAGGTATCGCCGATATAACCTTGAAGCCTTTGGGGCAGATAACCCTTGATGTTTGTTTTAAGGAGGGATCAAAAGAAATAACCCGATCACTGACTTTTGTGGTTATCAACATCCCTTCCAACTATGACGTAATCATAGGGAGGCCTGGACAATGTGCATTCTACATGGCAGTGTCTATCGGCCATGGCACAGTCAAATTTCCTACTGAAAGAGGGATTGCAACCCTTCAACCCTCTCAGGAAGCTTACCTGATCGAGGGTGAAAGTTCAAACGGTGAGAAAGACAAGCAAGGGTTAGTCATCAACCCTAAATACCCTGAGCAACGAATAAGGGTCAACCCCAACCTTTCCCAAGAGACTCTTTCATACCTTGAAAAGCTGCTGAAGCATCACAGTGATGTGTTCGCCTGGTCTCCTGAAGATATGACTGGAATCCCTCGAAACATTGCTGAACACGAGTTAAGAATACCACCAAACGTCAAGCCGGTGGTTCAAAAGAAAAGAAGCTTGGCACCCGAGAGAAGTTTGGCAGCTTGCCAAGAGGTTGAAAAGCTTGTATCAGCTGGTATTCTCCGAGAGGTCAAGTACCAATCATGGATTGCAAATCCTGTTATGGTCAGAAAACCCGACAACTCTTGGAGAATGTGTATAGATTTTAAAGATCTTAACAAGGCTTGTCCCAAAGATTGCTACCCGCTCCCGGAAATTGATCTCAAGGTTGATTCCCTCACGGGGTATCCGTTTAAATGTTTTCTTGATGCATACAAAGGTTATCACCAAATCCTCATGAAGAAGGAGGATGAAGAAAAGACAGCTTTCCACACAGACAAGGGCATTTTTTGTTACCAAAAGATGCCTTTTGGCCTAAAAAACGCAGGTGCCACCTATCAGCGACTCGTTGATAAGGCCTTTGAAGACCAAATCGGTAGGAACATGGAGGCATATGTCGATGACTTGGTGATTAAGAGCAAAACGGAGTACCAAATGCTTGATGATATCCAAGAAACTTTCAAAAACCTTAGAAAGATCAACATGAAGCTCAACCCGGAAAAATGCTCGTTTGGATTCGATGAAGGAAAATTCCTGGGGCACATCGTTGGAAAGCAAAGTATCAAAGCCAACCCTAACAAGGTAAAAGCTGTCCTTGAAGCTAAACCACCGAGAACCAAGAAGGAGGTTGAAAGCTTAAACGGGAAGCTCGCAGCCTTGAAGCGTTTCACCTCAAACTGGCCGAAAGGTCTCTACCATTCTACAAAACGCTCAAGAACTGCTCAGATAAAAAAGATTTCAGATGGATCGATGAAGCTGAAGAAGCTTTCAATCAAATGAAGCAGTACTTAGCTTCCCTACCTGATATCGCAGCACCAGAAACTGGGGAGCTCATATCGGTGTACCTTTCAGTTGCCGACGAAGCCATCAGTGCAGTTCTCACTATCGAAAGAGACAAGGCTCAGGTACCCGTTTATTTTTTCAGCAAAACTCTAAAACTAGCTGAAACCAAATATCCTCCCCTTGAAAAACTCGCTCTAGCCCTGGTTCAAACAGCCAGAAGGCTTAGAAGATACTTCCAAGCACATCCTATACAAGTGGTCACTGACCAACCTGTCAAGAATGTGCTTGAAAAACCTGAGAACTCAGGATGGTTGGCAAAATGGGCAGTGGAACTAGGTGAACATAACATCACCTACGTCCCACGAAAAGCCATTAAAGCTCAAGTCCTGGCTGACTTCCTAGTTGAAGTCCCAAACCAAACAATTGAAGAAGTAAACACCACAACCGCCGAACCCTCCAACCCTGAAGCCTGGAAATTATTCACTGACGGGGCTTCAAGCGTTGAAGGGCCAGGAGCTGGTTTAGTCCTAATCAACCCTGAGGGGCTAGAATTCACGTATGCTCTCCGTTTTAATTTTCAGACCACCAATAACGAGGCTGAATATGAAGCACTGATCGCTGGTCTACGGCTGGCCAAAGAAATGAAAGTCAAAAAGCTTGAAGTGTTCACTGATTCACTACTAGTATCAAGCCAAGTTAATGACAGCTATGTCGCCAAGGAGCCCAACATGAGAAGGTACAAAGAAAAATCCAAGGAGTTAATGAACACCTTCCAGACATGCAACATCAAACAGATTCCAAGATCCCAAAACAAAAAGGCCGATGCCTTGAGCAAATTGGCATCTCTCACGTTCGCCCACCTCACGAAAAAGGTGTTGGTTGAAGTGTTAAAGGCCCGGTCGATTGATGAATTGGAAGTGCAAGATGTGGTCACCGAGGAAGATCCAAATTGGATGACTCCTATCAAAAAATTCCTTCAAGACAATGAACTACCTAATGATCAAACAGAAGCCGAAAGGGTAAAGATCAAAGCAAGACAATATGTGTTGCAAGGAGAAACTCTCTATAAAAAAGGTTACCTTGCACCCTTGCTAAGATGTGTGGGCCCTGAACAAAGCAAGTATTTGGTTAAGGAAGTGCATGAAGGAATATGTGGAGCTCATTTTGGAGCTAGGTCGGTGGTTGCAAAGCTCATGAACCTTGGATACTTCTGGCCATCAATGCATCGTGACACCGTTAAGCAATTGAAGAAATGTGATGCCTGTCAAATCCATTCCCCAATACCAAAAAGTCCCAAACATGACTTGGTTCCCATAACCTCGGCATGGCCATTCCATAAATGGGGAATGGACATTGTTGGGCCATTCCCTCCAAGCAAAGGGGGAGTAAAATTCCTATTGGTAGCAATTGACTACTTCAGCAAATGGCCAGAGGTTAAACCCCTTGCCAAGATCACAGGAAAGCAAGTCATAGACTTTGTTTGGGAAAATATCATCTGCCGCTATGGGCTGCCAGGGGTAATTGTCACCGATAACGGGAAACAATTCGCCGAGAAACCCTTCAGCCTTTGGTGCAAGGAATACAGGATCAACCAAATCTTCAGCTCAGTGGCTTACCCGCAGTCAAACGGCCAGGTTGAAAGGACCAACAGAAGCATAGTGGAAGGCATCAAAACAAGATTGGGGAGGTATGAAAGTAATTGGCTTGAAGAATTGCCTAGCGTTTTATGGGCAATTAGAACAACAGAAAAAGCAAGTCACAAGAAGACACCTTACAGCTTGGTATTTGGATCCGAGGCCGTAATCCCCGCTAAAATAGGAGTTGTAACCCAACAATTTGTCAACATGGATCCCGAAGTAAACAAGCAAGAGACCATGTTGAACTTACAACTCCTAGAGGAGGCCCGAGATCAAGCAGCAATACAAGAAGCCAAATACAAGCAAAAGATGGAAAGCTACTACAACAAGAAGGTCAAGAATGAACGATTCAGGCCAGGGGATCTAGTCCTCAGAAACAACGAAGCTAGCAAAAAAGAAAATCAAGGGAAACTTGGCCCAAAATGGGAAGGTCCATACACCATCCTCGAAGCACACAAGGGAGGGTCCTACAAGCTGGGAGATCTAGAAGGCAAAAGGCTCCCAAGGCACTGGAACGGAAAAACCCTGAGAAAGTTCTATGTTTAGAAAGTTTGGTTTGTATCAAAACAAAAACCTTTTGTAAAAGCAGATATTGCTTGAATGAATGAAGTCATTTTATCAAACTTGTCTTTCTATCCTAATATCAGGTTGAGAACCTAGCAAAAAACTCCATGGCAAGGGCCATGTAAGGGGATGAGCTCCCAGGCCATATCGCTCAATAGGTTCAAGGGTTGAATGGACCTATATAAGGGGTGAGTTCCTAGATCAATACAACTCCATGAGATTTGTTAAGAAAAAACAATAATGTCTCATAGACAGGTTTGAACAGCCTACACCAATCGTTCCTTAAGTCTTAGAAACACAATCAACAAATAGACTTACGAAATCAACTAAAACTACAAAGAAATAAGGAAAAGGATAGATACTACGTCTTGATGTTAATAAACACTAAGGTAAAGTGTCTGCAGGACGGAACCCTTTAAAGTGTAAAAAACATAAAGACAAAGTAAACAAAGACAAGGCAAGAAAATAAAAATAACTGACAAAAATAAACAAACTTATCAGTTAAACATGCAAGCCAAACCAGAAGCTACCAAGGTTTCAAGCCAACAGAAAATAAGCTTGAAAGGTTAAAGGCTTCAACCCATTAAAAACTACACAAAAAGCTTGAAGGGTTGAAAACCCACAAAACAAACCAAGCAAAATAAGTAAACAAACATAACACAAACAACATAGCAACCATCATACCATAATTAGGAAGGCCATAAAAGACCTTCAGAAGGAAGTCAAAGTAAGTCCCAGTAACTTGCAAATAAAACTAGTGTTCAATGGCCATACAGGCCTAACCAACCACAGGAACCTTAAGGGTTCCTAAAAACCTAATATTTTTTAAAACATTACAGACATTAAGTGTTTGCTAAGAAAGCTACGAATAAACATCAGTTATCAGAAGGCTTGGAACCTTCAACCTTAGACTTCTTGGCTTTCTTAGCCTTCTTCGCCTTAGCACCTTCATCAACACCAACCGCAGAGGTCTCTAAACCAGCATCTTTTGAAGCATCAGGCAAACTTGAGAGGGTATCATCGCTATCCCCAGAATAAGACCTCTTCCTTGACAGGGAACCCAAAACCTCAGCACAAACTTTCTCATTCAACCCCTCAGGCTTCAATTCCTGTAAAACAGATAAAGGCTTACCAAAGCAAGATGATACTTCATGAATGTAAGGGTAGGTTAGCCTCTTCATCTGCTCAACAGAAGCCTTGAAGATATCAGAAGCCTCGGGGCGAAACATAGGTGACTTCTCCAAGGGTTGTCCGGACTCATGAAGCTTGTAGCCAGCAGTAAGGCCTTGATGTTTCCCCAGGTTCAAAAGCTTAGTGTAAACATCACCAAGGGCAGAGTTAAACTCCTTGGAATGTAAAAGATAAGTGACAACCTGCTGGAAACCATGCTCAATCAACCACTGATTGTCCGCAGTCACTTGGCCAACCGAAGCTTTCAACCCTTCCTTTTCTTCACGAAAAGCCTGCTGCTGGACAGCCAAGGCCTCTCGGTCAGCCTTTAGCTTCAGCAAGTTAGCCTCAAAGCTCTTCCTCAGATCACCCATCTCAATATCATGCATCTTTTTCAAATCATTAACCTCCTTCTTCCACGCTGCGTCCTTCTCTGCAAACCCAGCTATTTCCTTCTTCATTGATGCTAGGGAGGATTTCATCTTATCCTTCTTCTTGGAGAAGTCCTCATATTCCTGCATCCTTTGGCGAAAGCGAGTAATCCCTTGAGGAAGCATAGCAGCAAGGTTACAGGTGGTTAAAACCATGCGAGACAACATAAAGTCATCATCCATCTCAGCAATGGTTTCACGCACAGAAGGAGGAGCAAGATGACTAAGAGCATCCTCACAAACAACAGCATCCTTGAAGGTGTCATCATTCTTCACTAGCCAAGCAGGCATATAAGTACCTTCAGGGTTCAACCCTTCAACGTCCCTGCTTGAAGATTCCTGAACAGGGACAACCTTCTTGCCTCGAACCTTCTTACCATGAACAACCAACTCCTTGTCCTTCTCAACACCTGCTTCAACTTGATCCTCCGAAACTTCAATATCATCAGTCAAATCCACTGGCTCAGTAGAAGTGGATTGAGGACCAGCTTTCAACAAACGACGAGAAGTTCGGCGAGTTGAAGACTTGGGAGCATTAGACTTGGTAAAACCCTTAACGTTGGCAACACTAGCATAACCCGTACCCTCAAACCTTTGCTCGGAAGTCCTAACCACAACATTCTCACCCGGAACAGACGGGGCATCCTCAAACACAACATCGGACGTGTCGTCACTCTTGATAAAGTCCAAAGCAGACATAACTGGTAAAAACAAAACAAAAGAAAATAAGGCATAAGCAAAGTAAAATAAGAAAAGGCATAAGGGAAAAAATGCATACCAATGCCATTTCTCATTAACACCGGATCCCGTTCGGCTTTTCCCCAAATATTACTAACCCCTAAAAGCACTAACAAATGTTCGGGAAAGGGACGAACCCTCGAAGGGCACCGCCGAATGGCTGAAAGAAAAGCATCGTTCAACTCTGATTCAGAAGGCTCCGGATCATTAAGAACAGCATCCGGATGCCTCCACACCATTTTGAAAGGAACGATAGATTCAGAAACCCAGAAAAATCGATCCTTCCAGGACCCAAGCGTTGTAACCATGGATGAAATAAGACAAGTATCAACCTTTGATGTCTCAAAGGTGAACCAGTCACCATTTTTGGCTAAACGAAAAAACCTCCGAAAGAGCAACAAAGAGGGATCATACCCAAGAGCACGACACAACATTTCAAAGTGCAAAACCCTAGCCATCCCCTTTGGATGAACTTGCCCAAAAGAAACGCGATAATACTCAAGCAAGTTCAAAACGAAAAACGAAAAAGGGTAACGCAGATTAGACCACTGAAAATGACGACAATATAAGGCAATCGAACCAGGGTTTGGTTTGTCAACAGGCACATCGCAAGCAGGGGTAATAAAGGTAAATAAATGGTTCCTGCAAAACCGCCGTCTGACACACGTCAATCAAATCAACTGTCAATCGTTTAAAATTCAAAATTCAAAAAGTAACTGCCTCAAGCCTTTCAAGCCTCCAAGCAACGAACCCTTGAAACCTTTAAAACATATGCATAAAAGTCAGAAGTCTTTGAGCATACTACCCCAAAAACCTCTGACTTGGGGGGCTGACGACGGGGGTAGCCCAAGGTCAAATAAAATGACTAATATGCAAGAGCTTAAAAGGTTGAAAGGTTCATCGGATGAAAAGCTGTAAAGTGAGAAAAGCGAGGAACAGTAATCAGTCACATCTGAGGACTCACCTCACCAACTCACGCCCACAAACTCAGAGCAGGTCTGCACAAGTACACTCTATTAACCAGGGGTCCAAAGCCTTCAACCCCAAAAGGGGAAACCCTCCATTGCAAACAGGTTTCGCTAGTCTTGTATATGCCATTTCAGGAGATGTCTTCCCCTATAAGAAGACAGCTCATTTTCACTTCTGGGACATTCCGAAACACAGAGATTCCTTAATCTCTAGTCATTCAAAGAGTACTTGATCACTTCCAAGTTACTCTTCATCAAATTCAACACACACTCATTCTATTTGCTTTCTTTTCTGGATTCGAGCTTGCCTCGAAGAAGGAACTTCAAAGCAAATAACAATTACATACTAGTGAACCTCCTTCCACGTTTTGCAAACGTGGAGGGACCCCACGACCTGCGTTAGGCAAAACTGAACCATTCACCCCTTTTGCCTAACCAACTCAGCTACCATCCTTGGTCTCGTGTTTGTTGCATCAACACAGTCCATTGATGTTATAAAAGGAGGAGATTAGAGCAGTATGAAGCTAGGAAAATATTTTAAGTTGGCTTGAGGATGAATATCCAACCATGTGTTAAGTTGATTTATATAGAGTACGTGGTATGGGGGTAATGGTGATAAGTAGACAAGTTGGTTGAAACTGGTATAGAAATAGGAATGTTAGCTCAACTTCTCACCTGTACATGGTGAGTTGCCCATATGGTTGAAAAAACTGCATATTAGATTACTTATCTGGCAAGCTTCCGTACAGTCCCTTTGACTTCTGCTAGCTAGTTAATTTAAATATATTAACTAATATTGTAACAAGTTGTTTCTTGGTAAAAGAGACATAAATGATAATGTCAGACTAGTTTTAAGATGCAAGGTTTTGTGGATATTGAATATATTTATCATGAAACAAATTCCAAATATGGTTTTATTTTCTACCACCAAAGTGAAATTTCGGTTTTTCTTTTTTTAATTTTCAGTGAGGCATTTGCAGCAAGGCATTATATTCTGAATATTTAATACACATAATAATATTATGTAAACACGTATGAAATCATTTCCTCTCCAATTGAGAGTTGAAACGATGGTGGCCTATGTAATAATAGGGATAACAACTTTAACAAATAAGAAACGTTGAAAGAATTATCTACGGATGGGATAAGGTCACCATTTGAAAGTCTACATGTAATTTAGAAGGTTCGATGATAACCTGGATTTTGTTTGTATCGTCACTTACGGGTTCCCAGGACCATTGGAACGAGAACGAGTGTGATGGCAATCGTAAACGTAATCGTAACAAACATGGCACCAACTAGTCTTCATGATAACAATTGAATAAAACAAACTGTAAACTGAATTTGCAGTATCAAACTAACCGAATTAAATGAACAAAACTTGAATTGCAGAAACTTGATTATCAGGAACTTGCATTACAGACACGTTGAAGAAACTGAAGTTGGGAACCGTATATATATGAAACGAACGGGTGTGTGTGGGGAGTCACGTCGTTCATTGAAGGGATGCGATGATTCCCTGATAACCGTTCATACGGTTATTTCCATACACGCACGCCGTTTCAAGATAACCACGGCCCAATCCTTCAAGTTACCCAATATTACATTAGACCTAGTGGATTTAATATTCGACCCATACTTACATGTGTGGCCTCAGGCCCAAGTTGCAGACATAAACAAATAAAACATAAATTGTTTGACTCAATACGTAAGCTAATAACATAGATAAACTACCGGCCCGAAACCGTATCCATTCAGATGATCTTGATTAAATTTGATCTTCATTCACCGCCCTAAGCAAGAACATCCGAGTCTTCCAATCTTGATCACTTGTTCTTGTTGTTGTCGGTGACCTCGACCACGATCACCAAGTCATCATCGCTTGAATCGTCTTCAATCCAATCATTGCCTTTTTCTTCAATCACATCGCTTGCTTCCTTCTCTTTCTTGCATTTCATAAAGTCGAAATACCATTCAACCAATTCCAAATAATAG
This sequence comes from Helianthus annuus, assembly GCF_002127325.2. Taxonomy (NCBI): domain Eukaryota; kingdom Viridiplantae; phylum Streptophyta; class Magnoliopsida; order Asterales; family Asteraceae; genus Helianthus; species Helianthus annuus. The sequence goes on from NC_035434.2 coordinate 140,427,989, forward strand.
ATATAAGCAATTTTAACCACTTGTGCGTCATCCGGTTCATATCTCCACTTGAATGCTATCTCGTCCCATGTATCGTTTTCCATCACCTTTTTGAATCCACCTTCGACCCTCACAACCAAACTTACTTCACGCCCATCAAGTAAAGTAGGAGGCATAACACGCTCCTTAAGATACCAAGAAAACTCAGTATAAACGAAATGATTATTTCTTCAAACGTAGCATCGTGGAACCTTTGATAGTTTGCCAACTCTCCGTGAAGTGTGATGAGATCAACCGTATCTAGGAAACTTTCAATTATAATGTCGTTTTCGACGACATCTTCTTCGAATTGCGAGAGTACCACCACCCTTTCTCGAAGCGCCTCCTTTGACTCGGACGGGTTGTCCTTCAAACCCTCATATTAGATAATGAAACCCGTTTTTATCTTCTTTGAGTATATGACTTCCTTCTTGTTCGTACCCGACGAACCTTCACCAGAAGCCTTCTTATTCTTTTCTTTCTTGAATTCTTTCTCGTAGTAATCTTCGATGGTTTCTTGTAACTTTGCTTTTTCTTCCTTATGACCATTGTCGACACCGAGATTGTCATAAAACTTATTGAGATATTCTTGCTCGAGATCAACTTCTGATTTGTTCTCAATAAAATCAAAACCCTTTGCTCTACTACCGAACATCTTTTTCAAGAGACACGTGTCACCGGACGTGAGTGACTCGATTCCTTGGTGTAGTAATTGTTCTAGACTGAAGACGTTTTTCTCGAGACTAGGCACATAACTAACACAAGGAACTATCTTGTCTTTCCCGTCTAACGGAATTCTTACTTCACCAATACCGTGTACAAAAGAGAAATCCTTTCTTTTCTCATTTGTAACCAACCCGAAATGTCTTTTGAAACATTTGAATACTTTCTTATTTCCAGGCATGTGCGTTAACAAGATAATCACTTTCAACGGGTAAGGGTGATAAGTTAACGTACTTACTTGGACAAATTGATGCAATATGACCGAACTCTTGACATTTGAAACCCGGATTCCCGCTTTCCTTGGTCTTCCAACCGGCGCGCTGCCCTTCTTGCCGGATTTCTTCACGAAACCTTTTGCAACCATTCTCTTAGGGAAATTCTTCACGGGTGATTTCCAAGAGCGTGTGGTTGGCTTCCCCTGCGCTACTTTTTCGACCATTCCGCCCGGCCGCACTTTCCACCACTCCTTCCATCACCGAAATTAGTCGCCACCGATTTACCCATATCTCCCTTCAAACGGTTTCCGTTACCATCATAATCGTTCTCTGCCTTCACAGAACCTTCGGCTCTGATACCAATGTTGTTATCGTCACTTACGGGTTCCTGGGACCATTGTGAAGGAGAACGAGTGTGATGGCAACCGTAGAGGTAATCGTAACAAACATCGCACCAACTAGTCTTCATGATAACAATTGAATAAAACAAACTGTAAACTGAATTTGCAGAATCAAACTAACAGAATTAAATGAATAGAACTTGAATTACAGAAACTTGAATATCAGGAACTTGCATTACAGACACGTTGAAGAAACTGAAGTTGGGAACCGTATATGAATATTGGGGGCGTTGGTGGCCGCAGGTGGCGGTGGCGGGGTAGTGGTTTGTAGTTGTTGAATATTATCGCCGGCGAGAGGTGGTGGTGGCGGTGGTCGTGTGGTTGAGAGAGAGATAAGGAAGTGAGTGAGAGAGATAGATAAATGAGGAAGAGAGGAGAGTAACATAGTGTGTGAGATAATATATATATAAATAAAAAATAATATGTAGGGGTATTTTAGTCTTTTAATGAAAAACTAACAGAAAATTCAAACAGAGTTAAAAAATTGGACTCAAATGGTTAAGAAAAGTGGTTGTCTGGACTCAGGTGGTTAAACATTTTGATTTTCGAATCAAGTTGTTAAAACCAGTAAAACACAGGGACTCAAAAAGTAATTTACCCTAATATACATATACTTCACTCACATCAAGTTTTTGGCGCCGTTGCTAGGGACGTAACATGTCTTGAGAACGATTCGAGTTACTTATTTTGTAATTTGTGAAAATTGTATAATGTTTTTTTCTCTACTTGTTTTATTTGCCTTTGTGTGACTATTTGAAAAAAAAAATGATAATAATTATTTCCTGGATATTTGTATTTTTGTATATATAGTGCAATGTATTTCTTCTTTTTCCTTACTTGCCGTGTATGTCCTCAACCGCCACCGTTGAAATCATTGAGCCTTTGTCGGAGCCGGAGCGTAATATTCTTCATCGAAGACTGCGGGAGCGGTCCCGCGTGGTAGCCGCTACGATTGACGTAGACGCAGCGGGAGATGACACATTCTACGAGGTTCGAGTAGAGATGGCGGATGATGTGTGAAAAGTGTAGATACTAATATCGAAACAAGTTTTAAAATGGGAATCACTAGACTACACCATACACAATCGACAAGTGTACCAATCACAATGTAGTAAGTAGGCAAGACCGGATATCAATCCATGGAAATATGCTGCAACTTTCGATATTGAACCTCTATCGACTCCTAGCCTATTTTAAATTGAGATTTGGGATTTGGGATTTTTAATTTAAAACCAATAAAACAAATAATACGAAAACAACGCAAACAAGCAGAATGATGAACTGACTGAACAACAGACAATGATGAGAAAGAACTACCCAGGCTTCAAATCCCTATAACCATACAATAACCTCTAATCCTGATGAATGACTAAAACTTCATATCTACTCAACAACCCCCCCCCCCCCGGCGCTAAGGATGTTAAACCAAAATAGAAGATGGAACAAAGTGATGAAATGCTAAACTGGAAACGACTCATCCTATCGACACCGAATCCCATAACTTTTAGATTTAAGGCAACTCAGGTACCAAAATCCTCAAATTGTGAAGCTAAACCTGCTAAGATAACTGAGAACAGAGGAAACTCTAAACGCGAATAAGCAGCAAGATCCGAGTTATGGTCATCTAGACTGCCAACCAACGCCCAACTATTAACCTAGCAATCCTGACTCGTCTCTCGAGTTGCTAGTAAAAGATGCACACAATACTTAGTTGATTTCAATCAAATTAGTTAAACCTGAATTATGTATAATCTCAAGCTCGAGACTGAAAACCTAATAGATTAACGGACCTAGAATGATCTAAATAGTTCTAGACCAGACTAACAAATCGCCTAACCAAACAATCAATCACAACCAACAAAATCATACAAATTCATAAACAAAAATCTAGTAGGAATACGTAAATTATCATAATTTAGTCACTAAATCAAAAGAAAACAGTAAAAGCGTTAAATCATAGTTCATCTAGGCCTAGGTATCATGAAATGTTTAGCTATTCATGTTCAAAGTAACAAAAACGAAATCAAAATCAATCTCAAACATCATAATGATAAGTTCTAAACTCGTTAAAAGCATAAAACAAACCCGAGCAGCCTCCAATCTCAAATCCTCCACTCCCAAACCTTTTCAGATCTTTAATCACAACTCCAAAATTCTCCTCAACCGCTCTGGATTCTTTAATTATGAGTTACCCTCAAAACCAACCGCTCTAGGGCTAGCCTTTGACAACTGTAATTAACATAGGCAAAACACAAGTAATGATAGTCAAACTCCATTGAGGTATATAAGTGAGTTCTAATACAAACCATTAGTACAAGGTATCTTAACAAAGTAACAATATTTTTCAATTTCATCATCTTCTTGCGTCGACGACCCGCAATTTTTCTTAGTATTGACCTCGGCGGCGAGTTGTTGCATGTTTTTAGTCATTAAGAATGTGGTTGCTGACATTAAACCTTTTTGTAATAGAATGGAACAAACATGGAAGTTGTTGAAAAATAGCGTGATGGACACATAATTATTGTATGACCAAGAAAGACGTGCGATGTTTAGTTTGACACTTAACCCTAAGGATTTGATTTGAGCGTTTCTCTACTAGGATTTCAGGTGAATTTAATAAGTGATTTCATGTATTAAACTGTAACGCTTGGAAATCATAACTTGAATAAATTTGAATAAAATGCTATGATTTATCACTACTAGAAAAGTGCCTACTTTGTGACAGCCAAATTTGTAGCAAATTTGTAGAAAATTGGCCTTACTTACAGATTTGCTACAAAAATTTTCGTGCAAAATATGCTTGTCGAAAATCAGGATAGCTACAAAATTCTGACAAAATTTCTCACAAATTTTCTACAAAAATTTATCGTCACAAGCATTGCCACAAAACACCTACAAACCGGTTTTTTATGTTTTTCCTACAATTCTTCCACAATTATGCCTATTTTTGTATTTTATTTTATGATATTTTACTTTTAAAATTAATAACACTAATGAGAAAAATTATCCATAATCATTACTAATTATTTTTATTTTACGACAAAATTCCTACAAAATTATAAAACTTTCTCTTAACAGTTTGCTACAAATTTCCTACAAATAAAAAATATATTTTTTTAATTTGGCGACAAATTTCCCGCAACTTAAAAAATGTTTTTTTTTTAACTTTTGTGACAAAATTTCTACAAACCAAAAAAAAAATTAAACGTTGCCACAAAATTCCTACAAACCAAAAAAACAAAATTTAAAGGTTACGACAAAATTCCTACAAACAAAAAAAAAAAACAAAATTTAAATGTTACGACAAAATTCCTACAAACCAAAAAACAAAATTTAAAGGTTTGCTACAAATTTTCTACAACCCAGGAAAAAATCCTGTAGCTGTTTGCTACAAATTTCCTACAACCCAGAAAAAAATCCTACAGTTGTTTGCTACAGATTTGTGACAAACTTTAACAAATTAAAGAAATTAAATAAAACCATTTTTATGCAAAAAATGCAGCAAAATTACTATTATATTCCAAAAATAATTGCAGGAAAATTCTAAAAACATTAAAACAACATTCCGAAACATTCCAAACATTCCAAAAATTTTAAAACATTCCAAAATGCACAAAAAATCCTAATTAAAAGCATTCAAAACTAATCCGATCTTTAACATTCTAATACTTAACAAGACGAGAGCTTTTACTTATTTCCGATGTTTTTGAGTTTTTCTTCCATAGCTTTCTGCCATGCCGCTTGGGCGGCCCGTTCTTTTTCGCGTTCTTCTTGAAACTGTTCGAAACAGGATTCTATTTTTTGTCGGGCCTCGCGTTCTTTTTCTAATTCCGACTGAACTTTTTGAAGCTGAAAGTTGTAGAAAAAGATATAATTAATACATATTAACAAAAACATATGGTCAAAATTCACATATCATAACGATTTCAAATATCGTATTATTGTTTATAAGTGATTCTCTCTGATGCAAGCTCTCCAGGAGAGGGAGAACACAAAATCATGTCGTTTATACGGCGTCAACGCACTTGCGAAGGATATGATCCGAATACGAGACATGTCTTGTATGGTCTGCTAAGCGAAACCACAACTTATTACTACTGTTTATATGCTATGCCAACTTGACTGTTTTGAATGTATTTTAGTTTTACATGACAAATGTGTTGAAAGGGTAACACTATTTTTACCTGGTGAACTTAAAGGAAATCAGTTAAGAGTGTGTTCTAACCTTATATTCTAACCTTATATTATACATGTCATTAGAATGTTCTTGTTGAACCTACTGAACCTACTGAACCTACTGCTCCTACACCAAAAAGTGTAAAGCCAAGGTGTGAAACTTAAGAGGCTGATTTTAGAAGCAACTTTTTCTTTCTGTGTTACATAATAAAAATCATATATAGTAAAATCATTTCCTATATATTCTATACATGGTTTGATTCGAGCCAAGGATTGAATGCCTTAGATCAAACCTATTATCATCTAGTGATAACTCTATTTCCTACTTATTTACATCTATTTCAGCAAACTCATTCTACCCAATATCTTTTAAGTTTTTTTACGATATCAAAATAACAAGAATAAATAATGATACCTCCTGCGAGTGTCGGGCATCATCGTTAGACCCGCAAATTCTGGATGATATTTTCCCGGTCACCAAAAAATCAGGATCAGAGATCCTGAAGATCCTATGCCAAACGTCTTGCGACCCTTAGATTCAGGATGCAGACTCTTCCACAAATCTAAATCATCGCATTCTATGTCCCCATACAAATCTTCAAGTTGTTGCGCGTACGCGACCTAAAATTTTATCAAATGAATGTCTTCAACTCGTAAAAGTGTCAGAATAATTATAAATAAATGATAAAAAAGAGCTTACATATGAACGTTTTGCACGCTCGGTAACAAACTTTAACTGATCATAATCTTTTTCAGTTATCTCCCCATCTTTTAACATCTTTTTGCATTCCTTATTGGCGTGGGTCTATAAGAACACTTTCAGATATCCAACTGATTTACCATTTTCTTTATCCTACATAAAAACGAGTAATGTAACTTGTAAGTGTTAAATGAAAAGGTAGTTAATAAAAATCAGAACTATGATTAGCTGACCATGTTGACACGGTGTTGATCAAATCGTATTGACCTGCCTGTATGAAGGCATAAGTCATTTTTGCGGTTTGATCTCCCGGCTTCTGACTTTTTTTTGCTATTTCTCAGTGTTCCAGCTCGACCCCAGCCAGGTGCTCTGCCCCTTGGACCCCGCCAGGGGCTGCCGCCCCTTGGACCCTGCTCCCAGGGGCGCTGCCCCCGGACCCCCGTCAAGGGGGCAACCACCGTACACTTCGAATTATAATAACTCAAACAAACGTGCACTCCCACACCTCCTAACTTGCTTAATGTGTATTATTATTCGCTTTGATCTCAAGTCACTCCCGATTACACTAAAATATCTAACACAATCATGTTCTATTATTTTTTTTGTACGTTATTATTATTGTTAGCATCCTATCATGTTGCATGTGCGGTATAGTATAACATTTTATCATATAGTATCAAGTCGTACAGTATATATATATAGTATAGGTATCATATCGCATTGTGTTATCTAATACAACATGGTATAGTTTCATGTATATATTGGTATCGTATGGTATAGTAAGGGTGCTAAACATGTCGTGTTTGCGGGTTGATGATTTCAACCCGAACCCGAAATCGGGTTATACGCGAACCTCTTCGAAGAATTATTAGTTTAGACATAAAAGTGAAAATTACATATAAAAAACCCGATTCGATTAATCCCGATTAATTCCGAGTAATCCCGAGTAGTCGCTAGTCTCCACCTCACCGGTCGACTAGCGACTAACGAGTTCTCCAACCTTGATAATAATAGATATATACACAACCATTTTCTATTATGTAACCACATTCATTTTGATATTATTATTATTATTTTCAATAATATAGTATTCTAATGTAGCGTATCGTACAACATCAGCATAGCATAGCATAGCATAGCATAGCATAGCATAGCATAGCATAGCATAGCATAGCATAGCATAGCATAGCATAGCATAGCATAGCATAGCATAGCATAGCATAGCATAGCATAGCATAGCATAGCATAGCATAGCATAGCATAGAATAGCATAGCATAGCACATCAGCATAGTATACTATATTGTATAGCATGGTACGATATGGTATAGTATGGTACTATACGGTATGGTACGGTACTGTATGGTATGGTACGGTGCGGTATGGTATGGTACGGTACGGTACAATATAGTATGGTTTGGTATGGTATCGTATAATATACTATAGGATCGCATCGTACAATATAGTATCGTATAATATAGTGTTGTGGCATATTATATAGTATAGGATCGTATAGTAAAGTATAGTGTTGTGTTGTATAGTATAGGATCGTATCACATTGTACAATATAGTATCGTGTACAGTATAGTATACTATATCGTATACTATGGTACGGTACGGTATGGTATGGTATGGTACGGTACGGTATGGTACGGTATGGTATCGTATAGTATACAGTAGTGTCGTGTCGTGTTGTGTTGTGTTGTGTTGTGTTGTGTTGTGTTGTGTTGTATTGTGTTGTGTAGTATAGGATCGTATAGTATAGTGTCGTGTTGTGTTGTGTAGTATGGTATGGTATGGTATGGTATGGTATGGTATGGTATGGTATGGTATGGTATGGTATGGTATGGTATGGTATGGTATGGTATGGTATGGTATGGTATGGTATGGTATGGTATGGTATCGTACCGTACCGTACCGTACCGTACCGTACCATATGGTATGGTATGGTATGGTATGGTATGGTATGGTATGGTATGGTATGGTATCGTATCGTATCGTATCGTATAGTATCGTATCGTATAGTATATAACTTTAACATTTTATTTTTTTAAATTATTTTTTTTTCTAAATTGATAAGTAACAAATAAATTAATTTTTTTTTGTAGCAAATCTGTAGTAAATGGTGTTAGCTTGCTACAAATTTTCGACAAATTTGACATTTTATTTTTTAAAATTTTTTATTTTTTCTAAAATTGATAAATAAAAAATAAATTAACATTATTTGTAGGAAATCTGTAGTAAATGGTGTTAGTTTGCTACAAATTTACAACAAATTTAACATTTTTATTTTTAAAATTATTTATTTTGTTAAAATTTATAAATAAAAAATAAATAACGGTTTTTGTAGGAAACTTGTAGCAAGTGGGATCAGTTTGCTACAAATTTTTGACAACTTTAACATTTTATTTTTTTAAATTATTTTTTTCTAAATTTATAAGTAACAAATAAATTAACTTTTTTTGTAGCAAATCTGTAGTAAATGGTGTTAGTTTGCTACAAATTTACAACAAATTTAACATTTTTATTTTTAAAATTATTTATTTTGTTAAAATTTATAAATAAAAAATAAATAACGGTTTTTGTAGGAAACTTGTAGCGAGTGGGATCAGTTTGCTACAAATTTTTGACAACTTTAAAGTAGCCATCAAGCGTTGGGCTAAATCCATCAGAGTTGCATAGGAAAGTGAAGCTGATGTTATTAGAGAAAAAGTTGCTGACTTTGAATGCAGGTTGGAGTGGGGGTTGGCTTTGGAAGAGGATCTGGTGGAAAATATCGATCATAAGATTCATTTGGCAGAGCTGGATAGGCAAAATAATTTGGATCTAAGGCAAAAATCCAAAGTTAAATGGGCTTCAAAAGGCGTCGAAAACACCGCTTATTTCCACAGTCATCGATAGCCGAAAGTGTAGATCCAGGTTAAATGGTCTTTCTATAAATGGGGTTTTGTGCAGTGAACCAAGGAGGATAAAAGTGGAAGTCCTTAAGTTTTTTGCAAATATAAAGAGCCGATGCATACTAGGCCCAACTTTGTATGTCATGGCATCAATCGGCTCACAGTGGCGGACAGAGATATGTCGTATTCCCCTTTCTCAGCGGAAGAAGTGAATGCTGCGGTTTGCGATTGTGAGGGCAACCGGGCCCCGACGAATTCACTTTCCAATTTGTTCGAACCTTTTGGGATATCCTTAGCCAAGACTTTATTAAGGTTCTTTCGGATTTTCATTCCTCGGGTATGATTAGTCATGGGTGTTCGTCGGGGTTTATTGCTCTAATTACAAAAGTTGTAGACCCAGATTCTCTTAATGACTTTCGGCCTATTAACCTCGTTGGTTGCATCTCAAAAATGATATCTAAGGTTCTAGCTTGTCGGCTGAAGAAGGTAATTGGGGGGCTTATCTCGGATAATCAATCGGCCTTTCTTGCCGGTAGAAATATTCTAGACGGGCCGATGATGGTTAATGAAGTCTTATGTTGGGTCAAGAAATAAAAAAGGAAAACCTTTCTCTTCAAGGTTGACTTTGAAAAAGCTTATGATACTTTAAATTGGGGATTCCTTGATTCGGTTATGGGATCAATGAGTTTCCCGGATCTGTGGAGGAAATGGGTGAGTGGCATCTTTGCTTCGACTAGTTCGTCAGTCCTTGTTAAAGGATCCCCGACCTTCGAGTTTCAATGCCACCGGGTGGTTCGATAAGGCACCCGCTGCCACCCTCAACTATCACTTTGACGCCCGTCACCCCCCAACTTAACACTTAGTGTGTTCTGTCATCACGTTGTTAAGTGATCGCTAACTTTTGATCTTGTTACTATACTTTTGAGGTGTCATAAGATCCCTATGACACCCCCAAAAGTATAGTACCAAGATCAAAAGTTAGTGATCAGTTAACAACGACGTGGTGACAGAATATACTAACACTGTGTTCCAGAGTTTACTAACAGAAGGAAAGGAAAGGAAACAAAAAGAAAGTAAAAATATTTTGTGTTCCAGAGTTTCATTTAAGGAAGGAAAAGAAAGGAAAATAAAACATGTGGTGTTCCCGAGTTTCATTTAAGGAAGTAAAAGAAAGGAAATGACAGGAAAACTAGGCTAAATTCTTTAATTTTTCTTTCCTTCCGATTTGGGAGGAAACGGTGGGAAAGACATCTTTTTTTTTTTTTTTCCTTTCTTGTCCTTTCCTTTCTCACTTTTGCCTTCTTTTCTTATCCCTCGTTAAGTTAACTCGGGAACAGAGCATAAGAGTTAAGTTGGGGGTGACGGACGTCAAAGTGATAGTTGGCGGTGGCCATAGCCAATAGCTAATAGTTAGAGGTGATAAAATTCAATAACCCTATGAATGACATAGATGGTTGATAGAGAAAAAAAAACTCTAATATAGATTAAAAGATGTGAAGTGGAAACTCGTATTAAATAATCGAAAAATCAAACCCAATGAATGACATAGATGGTTAATTATGAAAAGAATGATTTATTCTTGACAATTATTGGTTACACTAACAAGAATTAGTCGTTAAAAACACTTGGTGAACATGTCAGGTTTTGTAAAAACTCTCAGCTTATGAAATTTTCACTAATGCAATTTGGGGGTAGGAGTGCTCCACTAGTGATAGAATTCCATCACTCATAACATCCAATCAAGTTCCGTTACGTTATGGAGGTTCATTCCATCACGTGATAGATTTTACTAGGGGTGTCCATTACTAGTGATGTTTTTTTTTTTTTTTTAAATATAACTTAACAATAAACCAATAAAATTATAAATTATAAATTTGATTTAAATAATGAACCAAACTTTAAGTGTTTGGGTCAAGATTGCTGGGCCTTCATCCATTTAAAACTAGCAAAGCCCATTTAGATTGCTGATAAGATATAAACATTTAGTCTCACTATGCTTTTCCAACTCTAACCGCCTTGAACAGAAATGGTAGCTCCGGAAGCGGCTCGCCATGGCAAGGTCTGGCTCGATCCCAATGAAGGCACTGAGATCTCCATGGCTAACTCTCGTATGTTACTCCTTTCTTTTCATTCAGCCCATTTAGTTAACCTGTCATAATCTTCGAAATTCCACGCGTGATGTCTATCACGCGTCATTTGATCATGCGTGAAATGTTGATGGTGGCGGAGGTGTATAACGCGCTATAACGCGTGAACATCAAAGTTCCACGCGGCGCCCGGGGTACCCATATAGCATGGATGTTTAGTGAAATCCTACTCGTCTCTGGTTGGTTAGTTTTGGCATTATTATTAGTAGAGAAAATAATCAAAAATAACATTTCAAAGTTTACCCACAAAACAAAAGCTGACCATCCATACTAAAGATCAAACTTTGGTAGTTAATATTTAGATCCGCACGTTGTGATGTGGTCCATTGACAGAGGCAAAGCCTTTAAAAACACAGAGGTTGGAAAGGGAAGGTCTTGGGTTTAAATCCCATAGACGACAGGGGATTAAAGAAATTAGCTGTTAAAAAACACGTTATTTCGATAAATTATAAGGACCATCCTTGTAAAAAATGTAAGTTAAATAACAAATATATACATTTTATATATTAAATTAATAAAATCATATACCTAATCCTCATTTGCTAGATTAACAATCGGCCATGTTTTTAAACATTAAGATGGGGTGGGCTAAACGTACCCCCTTCTTGCTTGTCAGACCACCCGTAGTGGGCGGGTTTTTGACGTTTTCTCTCCTAAAAAAACGCCTCACAACGCCATGGTGACCGCCCCCAGGGGCGGTTTTTTTCAAAAAAAGGTCCAAGCGTTTTATTTAAAATGCCAAAAATCGCACAAGAATCCATATATGACTGTTGTTTTCAACGGTAACAAAAAAAAATAATTTTATTTATTTTAAATCAACTTTTTTATCTATAAAAACCCCACTTTCCACTCTTTTTATATAAACTTTACCCTACTCTCTTGAATACTACTTCATATTTTATAAAAAAATTATAACATTAATCCCTTCCGACCCCCTTTCGGTGTTCCGTCTAGACCCGGTAACCAAACTTCATATTGCTCGAACACCACCCAACCGCAACCGTCCTTTAATTTCCAAGAGATGGACCTGAGTATGTTGGCGTACGCACACATATTAGGCATGTCCCCGCAACCGTTCTTTCACGGTCCACACGGCTTTGCATTCATGGGCGGTTCGCAACCGTCTCAAGAACAAACCAAGCCCGACGTTGAAACGGTACCGGAGACACAACCCGAGCCCGTAGCTGAGGAGTCTCAACGCGGTAAGCGGTCTCATAAAAAAGGAGCCAAACGCTCCATGCCGGAATCGAACCTACCTAGCTTGGTCGAAAGATGAGGAGTACGCGTCAACACGGACGTAGCTCGACATATCGGAGGATCCCGAAGTTGGTAAGCGTTATTTAACTTTTTAAATAGTTTGGTAATCATTTTTATTTTTTATTTTCAAAAATATACAATATATTTGTTTTATTTTTTTTAGCAGACTATCAAACTTCACCCATTTTTTGGAATAAAATTCATGAAACTTTTTTTTAAAGCGAGGGGTAAAGGTGAGTATCGGGACAAGGATTTGATATCAAGCAAATGGACTGATATAAATCACAAATGTCATCAGTTCCAAGAAGTTTTCCAATGCACGAGTGATCACTGGGGTAGCGGAGAAAACGACGCGAATATACTAACAAGAGCGTTGGAGGAGTACAACCAAACAAGAGACGTTTTTACACATACTTGAATTGTTGGGAGCTTCTACGCGGAAATCCTAAATGGTCTAACGTACCGAGCAAGACGTCTAGTGGTAGACGTAAAGCAAAATGGTCCAAAACATCATCCTCGGTTGATCCGGAAACACCCACTTCCAATGCTCGAAACGTCGACTTAAACATTAATTTGGACGATGAGGATGAGGATGTCGAGTTGGCGCGACCGCCCGGTAGAAGAAGTGGGAAAAAAGGGGGAAAAATGGAGTCGTCTTCGGCTAATTTCGAAATGAAGCAAGATTTCGAAGAGATGAACCGACGCCTACAAGACATTCGAGACCTCGGTCATAGGCGTTTAGAGACAATGTAAGAAAGAAACGTTAAAAACAAACAATTTGCCGCGCTACGAGAATCGAGGCAAATGGAGAAAGAGATAGAATTTTTGTCTAAACCAATCGATCACCTCGTAGGAGACGCGTTGATCCTAGCGGAAATGCGTCGAACAAATCCGTAACACATACAGACTTTAGATTTTATGTTTTATTTTTTTGCATTTTTTGAGTTTTTTTTTTTTTTAATTTTTAGCAATGTAGTTTTTTTATTTAATGAAATATTATTTGTTTAATTTTGAAAAGAAAAACAAAAAAAAAAGAAATAATTGGTTGGGACATTATACCACTACACCCATTTTAAACAAATAACCTAATGTAGTCTGGACCGCCACATGACGAATAATGCCCAATGATAGGGCATTATCTTCACCTCCCACTACACTTGGTCTCATATCTCTTCCCTTAAAAAATGACGTTAAAAGTTATCAATTTTCTCCTTTAAACATGATTATTGGTTTTTAAATTCTCGTATCAACATAAGGGGTAGAGGTTCCTATAAAAAATGGTTTTTTGTGAGAAATGTAAGAAAGAATGTACACCATTAGATCTTTGATCTAATAGTTAAGATCATAATGGCAAAATTGTAAATAATGTTTACTATTAAACATATTATTTTTCTTGATTAAGGGTATATAGGTAAATTTAACATTTTTAAATTAAGAAACTAACAATAATGCACATGTAACTTCCTCCCGTCTTTTTTAAACGTCAATAACTTTTTATGCGTAACTTTTTTTTTAAAAAATTACACTATAATGACGAGCGTTTTTTTATCTTTAATATGAGTACCATATTGCTATATTTATATAGAGAAAAAAATATGTTTCGATCAGATGTTTAGTCTATGAATGGTGTTATATACTTACGGAATGGTGTTATATAGTTGCTAAATGGTTTTATATACTTACTGAATGGTGTTATATATACTTGTTGAATGGTGTTATATACTTACTGAATGGTGTTATCTACTTACTGAATGGTGTTATATAGTTGCTGAATGATTTTATATACTTACTGAATGGTGTTATATACTTGTTGAATGGTGTTATATACTTACTGAATGGTGTTATATACTTACTGAATGGTATTATATACTTGCTGAATGGTGTTATATACTTGCTGAATGGTGTTATTGTTGAGTATGAAGCCACTTGATCAAGTGGACATCAGAATCTCTGACAGGATAAGAGGATAAGGGGTAGGGGCCATTATTCAGAGATCTTGTTTTGGGACAATTTTCTCTTTCTTCAATCTCTATATAATAGATTCATTTGTACTGTAAACCTTGTACCTCACCCAAGCTAAATATAAACTCCTAGTTACCCCTGGACGTAGGTCAGTTTAGACCGAACCACGTAAATCCTTTGTGTTCTTGATTGTGGCAGATTGTGTGAGAGCAGAGTGTGTGTGGTGTGAGTTCGTGTGTGAGAGTGTCCGATCCTAACAGCTGGTATCATAGCTCAGGCTCGTGTTGTTGAACTGAACAGAAACCGAACAGAATGAACAGAAACCGAACAGAAACGAAGGTGTAGAAGAAGAAGATACCTGAAGGTGCAGAAATCTGAACTAGGGTTCCGGTTTGCATCAGTTTCTACCGGATTGTTCACGTCAGCCATTTTCTGTTCGAAGCCGCTATCGCCCACACCGCCGGATTCCGTCAGAATCACGGCCACCACCATCAGAATAGCCTCCACCGCCATCAGAACCGCCTCCAACGTCATCAGAATCGTCTCCACAGCCGACAGAACCGCCGACAGAACCGCCTGTCATCTTCCCGCCACCAGCCGCCGCCTAGGGTTTCGAATTAGAAACCATTGTTGCCGAATATCGCATCTAGGGTTTCAAAATCGAAGGTTTAGGGTTTCGATTTTGCTTGGGGTTTGCTGCATTTCAGAATGAGAGAAGTTTTTTTCTTTGTTCTGTGTGTAGGAAGAAGAAGAAAGACAGGCGTGTTTCAATTTGGTGGAGAAGTAACGGTTTTCAATTTGAACAGAAGGCCCCTCAACTTTAAAAGAAAATTGGGTTTAGTTCTTTTTATTTAATCCTTTGGCAGTACTAGCCTAACTTTTATTTTTTCAAAGAACTAAAATTTTTTGGGGCATTAGGCAGAAGGTTTAAAATTTTCAAGATCAGTTTTTTGTCCGGTTAAACAAGCAAATTTTCAGAGTATGGTTTCGTTGAAGATCGAAGAAACAGAACCGTAGACCAGTGCTTGTTTTGGTTGTTTCAGTTTGATTTTCGGTTTATTTTTTCGATTTTAGTTTCGTTTAGTCGTGTTTGAGTTATCATGGCAGAAGACGGGAAGGTGCAAATCGACAAGTTTAACGGTACAAATTTTAGCTGGTGGAAGATGCAGATTGAGGCATTATTGGTTCAAAAAGATCTTGATATTGTGTTATCAGGAGTTAGACCAGAAAGGGTGGAACCAGCAGATTGGGAATCAAAAGACAGGAAAGCCAGGGCAGTTATTACATTGGCGTTATCAAAGACTGTGGCATTCAACATCATGAAGGAAACCACAACTAGTGGCATGATGTTAGCCCTATCTAACATGTACGAGAAGCCTTCGGTAGCTAATAAGGTCTTTCTGATTCGAGAGCTGGTGAATACTAGGATGAGGGAAGGCAGTTCAGTCACAGAGCACATCAACAAGTTGAATTCGATTTTGGCCAGACTTGCGTCAGTGGGCATCAAATTCAAAGATGAAGTTCAAGCTTTGCTACTGTTATCTTCTTTGCCAGACAGTTGGTCCGGAACTGTTACAGCGATTTCCAGTTCATCAGGTACCAACGGATTTACTTTTGAAGGGATTCGTGATTTTATTCTAAGCGAGGATGTCAGAAGGAGAAGTTCGAGTGGATCGTCGAGTGAATTACTGAATGTTGGCAGAGGAAGGAAGAATAACAGAGATAGTCGGAGCAGGAACAGAAATAGGAGTCAGTCTAGGGCTCGAGGTGATGTAACCTGTAGGAACTGCAAAGAGGTAGGACATTTTAGGAATCAATGTCCAAATGAGAAGAAAGAAGTTAACGCTGCAGTAGCCCACTCAAATGATGATGTTTTGATCTGTAGTGTGGAAAGCAATGCGGATTCCTGGGTTATGGATTCGGGAGCTTCATTTCACGATACCCACAACAGTGAAGCACTGCGAAATCTAAAAGAATGTGATTTTGGTAAGGTAAGACTGGCGAACGATGAGGTTCTTGATGTGACGAGCATGGGTGACTTAGATCTGAAGACTCCAGTCGGTTCATGGACTTTGAAGGATGTCAGGGTGATTCCAAGCTTAAAGAAACAGTTAATTTCTGTTGGGCAGTTGGATGAACAGGGGCACGAGGTTAAGTTCAGGAACGGGCAGTGGAAGGTTCTAAAGGGAAATCTAGTCGTAGCTCGAGGAAAGAAAAGGGGTTCGTTGTATATGGTCAGTTTACCGTCTGAGGGAGTAACCGTCCCAGTTTAGAAGAAGACCAAGATCCGGTTCACAGAATCTCGTGGGCAGAAGAAGGCTTGTTTTGCAGGAGAAAAACCCAGAGCCACAGGTCAGATTCAGATTGAACGTGCTAGGAAAGGTTCAGAGAAACCAGTCAGGGGTTTTCGTGGCAGTGGGAGCACAGGTAGTGCTTTAGTCAGAACTCCCAGACGACAGTGGGTTAAGAGAACCAGTATTCCAGTGGCAAAAGTCTCTCCAGTGAATTACCTGCTTTACTCGGAGAGTGTTAGTTCTCAGGTTTTCTCAGAATCAGGCAGTTCGTGTCAGTGGGAGCCGGTAGAGACAGAGAACGGGTCAGGGGCAGATTTAGCCATGACTGGTGAGTTGAGGCTCAGTGGGAGCTTCAACGGGCCTTCAAGTTAATTGAAGAAAAGGCCGGGTAACTAGGAAGGAACTAAGATCAAAAGGTTTTTTTTACAGAAATGCAGATGCATAGTTGAAGCACAGGTGAAGATTATCACGTGGCTTCAAGTGGGAGATTGTTGAGTATGAAGCCACTTGATCTAGCGGACATCAGAATCCCTGACAGGATAAGAGGATAAGGGGCAGGGGGCCATTATTCACAGATATTGTTTTGGGCCAATTTTCTCTTTCTTCAATCTCTATATAAGAGATCAATTTGTATTGTAAACCTTGTACCTCACCCAAGCTAAATATAAACTCCTAGTTACCCGTGGACGTAGGTCAGCTTAGACCGAACCACGTAAATCCTTTGTGTTCTTGATTGTGGCAGATTGTGTGAGAGCAGAGTGTGTGTGGTGTGAGTTCGTGTGTGAGAGTGTCCGATCCTAACAGTAATATATTTACTGAATAGTGTTATATACTTGCTAATTGGTGTTATATACTTGCTGAATGGTGTTTATAGAGATCTTTTAAAAAAAATTCAGTTCCTATAATTAAGGTGGCGGTTATGGGAAGTTTTTAATTAATTGAATTAATGATAAAATTACTTGTTTACCCTTTTAAATTAATTTAGATTTAGAACACATGTCGTCTCCACAATATTTCTCACCTTTCTCACACTTTTAACCGTTTTTACAATAACCTTACCCTATATAAGGTATGCATAACTAGGGAAAAGATCAAATAGGAAGTTAATTTTCGCTAGGAAGGATAGGAAGCCATAGGATTATGACATGTGGCAAATTTTAAAATAAAGAGAAAGGGTATTTTAGTCAATCCAACTCCTTCTTCTTCCTTTTTCAAAACCCAGTAAATTCAAAAACCCACCATTTTCAAAACCCACCATCTTCAACTATTTCTTCACTTTCTATCTTAATAGTCACTACATTATAGTGTGATTTTCATCACCAATCAATGATTCAGAACCCGATCAACGTGTTCTTCAGCTTTTTTTTTTTTGAAGAAAACCCAGTTTAATTTCATAAAAAAATCTCGTTTTTTCCGGTGATTTTGGAGATAATCACTCGATTCGTTCGATTCGAGCGTTGATAAGTGTTTCTATCATTCAAATTTTGTCAATTGATGAAGAAATCGGCTTCGATCCATGTAAGAAATTCTTTAATTTCATTTTCATGATCTGGGTTTTTGATTTAGTCATTGCGTTTTACGATCTTTGCGAGGGTCCGGGGGCGGCAGGCCCCGGTAGCGGGGTCCCAGGGGCGGCAGCCCCTGGCTGGGGTTGAGCTCATTTAGGTGTTTTCAGTCAATTTGTCAATTTCGATTAAATTGCTGTACTAAAAACGCATCAGAAAAATTAATTTTCAATAAATTGGCTCATTTAGGTAAAACACATTTTTTAGGTGTTTTCAGTCCATTGCGTTTTAGAATGAGTCATTTTTAAGTGTTTTCTAGCCATTGCGTTTTACATATAAGACATTTCTTTGTGTTTTTGGTGCATTGCGTTTTAGAAAACAGACATTTTAAGTGTATTCTAGCCATTGCGTTTTACGAATAAGTCATTTCTTTGTGTTTTTTGTGCATTGCGTTTTAGGTAAAACACATTTTTATGTGTTTTCTGGCCATTGCGTTTTACAAATAAGACATTTCTGTGTGTTTTCTGGCCATTGCGTTTTACAAATAAGTCATTTCTTTGTGTTTTTGGTGCATTGCGTTTTAGGTAAAACACATTTTTATGTGTTTTCTGGCCATTGCGTTTTACAAATAAGACATTTCTATTTGTTTTCTGGCCATTGCGTTTTACAAATAAGTCATTTCTTTGTGTTTTTGGTGCATTGCGTTTTAGAAAAATGTCATTTTTTAGGTTTTTTTTTCATTGCGCTTTACGTAACTGGTTGTTTTTCTATTGCGTTTTACGCAACTAGGTTTAAATTTTTTTTTTTAAAAATATAGCAAAAGTACACTCGTTTTAAAGATAAAAAACGCTCGTTTTTTTGGTGCAATTTTTATAAAAAAAAATTGTCGTATGAAAGAGTTATTAACGTTTAAAAAATGGGGGGGGGGAATTGGAGGAGAGAGAAACTACTGGCTTGGATGGACTAGAATGCCCTTGAACAAACTCACGCGTCTCTTTTATTCCTTTCAATTTCCCTGATTTAATCTTAGCCCTTGATTAACTTAATGGATGGTCAAGATCACTTCCTATCCTTTCTAGCCAAATAAACTTCCTATTGTATCTCCACCCTACATAACTATTGACGGAACTTAAAATAATATCTTATATTTATCGCTTCCTAAAACTATTAAATATTTAATAATTAAATTAAAAATATATAATAATAAAAAAGCCCACATAATATTTAATCTATCTCGATACATCAATTTACATAGATTAAGAAGTAGAAAACGAGAAAACCATATATTGATTTTTAAGCCGAACATCGTAGGCTTCGTATAAATGTTTTGGACCTCTAAATAGATCGTAAGGATTATTAATATTATAATTATTAACTAATTAAATTTTAAATTAATTGTTTAGATCGATGGAGATTAGAGGTGTTATATATGCGAATATTATAATCCAGAATTATGCAAACAATGCAGTGATATATATTTAGAAAATTCATGTAACCGTAGCATTAGAAATCTGGGTAGAAACATGCGATTAGTCAAACTAACACAAGATAGAAACAATTAAAAAGAATATTACCAGTTCAAGAAAAATAGAAAAGACAATAATATTACCAGTTCAAGAAAATAGAAAAGACAGTAACACAAACAAGTATTATAAAAGTAAAAAAATATATAAAAAAGTAAAACATTTAATTTGTATTTATATTAGAATTTGAAGTATATATAACAAGGGGATGATTCAAATAAAAACCACTTTTAACGTGAAAACTCGAAAACTAACTAAAAAAGCCTAAAAAACACACAAATTTTTTTTTCAATTTTTTTTTTACTAAAAATCGCTAGTTTTTGTATATAAAAAAACTTTTTTTTTGTAGTACACATGTGTAATAATTCACATGTGTACTATTACACGTGCACTACAATTTTTTTTTTTTTAAAAAAAAAAAGTTTTTTTTATATACCTAAAATAGCGAAAATTGGTATGCAAAAAAAAAAAAAAAATGGGTATATTTTTTTAGGCTTTTTTAGTTAGTTTTTCAAGTTTTCGCGTTAAATAGTGGTTTTCATTTGAATCTTCCGCATATAACAAGTAAATATAAGCTAAAAGAGGGTCCGATTAGCGGCCCCCTAAAAGATAACATATCATATCCTCATTTTCTAAACTTTAAAACCATTTGGCCCAAACTCAAATTTAAAATCCATTGGCCCATCGTAATAGTCGGCTCAGCTTAAATGTTTAAAAAAACATGAGCAGAAACAGCAAACCTTACCTCGTACAACGAAGCTCGATGACTACAAATAGAAAAAAAAAGTAAAAGAAAAATAATTATACCTGTATATTAAAATGCAATGTTTAGCTACACTGAATCTTATATTGACTTGTATGTGAGTCACAACTCAAACAAAGCTTTATAACTATATTGGGGAGAGTTGTGTTTTTTTTTTTTTTTTTTTTTTTTTTTTTTTTTTGTAAATATGTAATTTTTTGTTGTGGTTTTTGGTCGGTCCGGTTTGGGTTGGCTAGTTGTTAATGAAGTTTACTTTTCAAAAAAAAAAAAAATAACTATATTATTAAAATCAGAGCCGTCCCCGAAAACTCTTGAAAAAATTTAGGCCTCAGGCGGCGAAAAGACTTGGGCCCAAAATTATGGTTAAGGGTAAATGAATTACAAAAATAAAAACATTGTGATGAAGCATAGACTCGAACTTCAGACCTTTACATTATTTTGAGATGTTTTTTACCACTACACCACTGGTACTTTTTTGCATAATAAATGGATAAATATACTAAATATATAATTTAATAAATATATACAAGCATATAAAGACTTTTCGGGCCCTTTAAAATTTTGGGCCTAGGGCGTCGGCACGGGAATTGCCGGGCCCAGATTAAAATGCAATGTTTAGCTATATTAAATCTTATTTGACTTGCATGTGAGTCACAACTCTAACCAAAGGTTGCCATGTGGTTGTTTTTCGCTTATAAATTTTGAGATACGATGCTTTAAAAAAATCCGTGCACGCTGTCATGACGAGCTTATTTTTATCAAACATATAGATATAAATTTTATTACAAGTTTGGAGGTGATTAGCAAATTAGCAAGGATCACCTGTTTAAACTTGTGGCTAAGTGTCTAGATCGTTCCTAATCTAGAGATTTCTAAAAATAATCAACATCGCGATCTTAATTTTAAGCAGGCTGTGACATTCTCCCCCACCTAATCTGTCGAAGTCCTCGTCGAACCTTCATAGTACTTCTTGATCTCGTCCCAGATATGCCGTAGTGAATTTCCAGTTTCCCAACTCGTTTCGCTATCCCACAGATTCTTCCACTCGATTAAGTACTCCTTGTAACTTGGCACTCCTCAACGTCGGATGGTCCGGTCGGACATGACCTCGGAAACCTCTCGATCAAAAGATGTCACAGCTGTTGTTGGTGCCCGTTTAGCCACCTTACCAAGGGACGTTTGGGCCAAGTATGCTTGTTCATGCCATTCCTTTAAACTTTTGAAAGTAGTTGGACTGTTACCATCATAAGACGCAACTAAGGCATTTGGGATCAAAGGTTGACGTGCCATTACTATCTTGAAAGGACTCTTCCCCGTTGCCTCGCTTTCTACATATTTTAAGATAATTGTGGAACATTTAAAAGTTTAGACAAATCTCATTGGTTAGAACTTACATAGTGGCGAAGATACAACTCAAGTAGCGAGCGGACCCGTTTTGTCTGTTCGTCCGTTTGGTGATGAAATCAGTTCAATCGCAAACCGGTAAAGGCAACTAGTCTGACCGACCCATCTAAACCGACCGGCTTGGTATGTCATTATCCAAAACTATTGTGGGCGGTCTTACCTATTATTTAAAACCAATTTAACTACAGTTATCATTACTTGATTAGTGATTACACTATATTTAATTATTTTAAAACACATTGACATAGGTAGACGTTTAACAGGCGATAGTTATACGTAGGGGTATAAACGAGCTGTGCCGAGCCCGAGCTCGACTAGGCTCGAGCTCAGCTTGTCAAGTTTTTTTGAAGCTCGAGCACCACCACCATTATCATCCCCACCACTACAGCACCATCATCCCCACTACACCACCATCCGCACCATCCTCCTCACCACACACAACTCTACCATTCCAACCAACTTAAACAAACAAATATATCTCCAGTTTACCCCAAAATCATGTCAATAGGTGATCAATTTGCTATAAAACAAAAAAGTCAAAATTAGGGTTTATAACATATTTAGGGTTTTTTCTTACCATAATATCATAAATTGAATTAGTTAATGCATCATCAGACATAATTCTACTAAATCCAACCAACTCTCCAGTCATAGGAGTTGACTAAATGACTCGCCGGCAACAAGTTCCGATGGAACGAATGGTTGCAGGTACTACAAACGACGGAATTGTGAGAAACGGTGGAACGAATGGTTGCAGGGAATATTGGGGGAATTGGTGGCCGTCGGTGGCGGTGGCGGTGGCAGACGAATGGTTGAAAGTATACACAGATCTCATAATTTGTTAGGGTTTATATCGGATAAAGTTGTGGATATTAATATTGGGGGCGTTGGTGGCCGCCGGTGGCGGTGGCGGAGTAGTGGTTTGTAGTTGTCGAATATTATCGCTGGAGAGAGGTGCTGGTGATGGTGGTCGTGTGGTTGAGAGAGAGATACGGGAGTGAGAGAGAGATAGATGAGGAAGAGAGGAGATAACCAGTGTGTGAGATAATATATATATATATATATATATATATATATATATATATATATATATATATATTAATAAAAAATAATATGTAGGCGTATTTTAGTCTTTTAATGAAAAACTAACAGAAAATTCAAACAAAGTTAAAAAATTGGACTCAAATGGTTAAGAAAAGTGGCTATAGGGACTCAGGGCGTTAAACATTTTGATTTTATAATCAAGTGCTTAAAACCAGTAAAACACAGGGACTCAAAAAGTAATTTACCCTAAAATATATATACTTCACTCACATCAAGTTTTTGGCGCTGTTGCTAGGGACGTAACATGTCTTGAGAACGATTTGAGTTACTTACTTTGTAATTTGTGAAAATTGTATAATGTTTTTTCTCGGCTTAGGAAGATCGGGAACCCCAATAGATTACGTGCCTCTGCAAAGCGTTTTCCGCCGCCGGTTGATACTAAAGTGACAAACAACAATATCATGACAAACAACAATAATACCTACTTGAAGTCAAAAGTGATTCAACAATACATCTATATCATATACTAATGAAACAAGAAATTGATATATAAATCACATACAATGAAACAATGGGAAAGCTGGAAATGATGACAACCATAGCAGTAGTTTTAGTGAAGTAAAAGTTATACAAGGGATCACAAAAGCAGTTCTCTATGGATGAGGTAGGGAAGGAATAGGAAAGTCCTTGGGCAACTCAGGAATGGTGGGTTTAGGCAGTTCATGGACTTCTGGAACCTTTGGTACTTCGGGTTTTGGAAGAGTTGGAAGCTCTGGCTTTGGAATTTCAGGAAATGTAGGCTTGGGAAGCTCGGGAATGGTGGGCTTTGGAAGCTCAGGAACTTCTGGCTTCTGTACCACGGGGACCTCGGGCTTTGGAACCTCGGGAAGTGTAGGCTTGGGAATCTCAGGAATGGTAGGCTTCGGAAGCTCTGGAACTTCAGGCTTTGGAACCACAGGGACCTCAGGCTTTGGAACCTCGGGAAGAATAGGCTTGGGAATCTCAGGAATGGTAGGCTTTGGAAGCTCTGGAACTTCAGGCTTTGGAACCTCGGGAAGTGTAGGCTTGGGAATCTCCGGAATAATGGGTTTTGGAAGCTCAGGAAGTGTAGGCTTCGGAATCACAGGAAGTGTCGGCTTTGGAATCTCTGGAAGTGTCGGCTTAGGAAGATCGGGAACCTCCAAAAGATTACGTGCCTCTGCAAAGCGTTTTCCGCCGCCGGTTGATACTAAAGTGACAAACAACAATATCATGATGAACGAACTACCCTTGTAACAGGCCATTGATGTTATGAAAGGAGGAGATTAGAGCAGTATGAAGCTAGGAAAATATTTTAAGTTGGCTTGAGGATGAATATCCAACCATGTGTTAAGTTGATTTATATAGAGTACGTGGTATGGGGGTAATGGTGATAAGTAGACAAGTTGGTTGAAACTGGTATAGAAATTGGAATGTTAGCTCAACTTCTCAGCTGTACATGGTGAGTTGCCCATATGGTTGAAAAAACTGCATATTAGATTACTAATCTGGCAAGCTTCCATACAGTCCCTTTGACTTCTGCTAGCTAGTCAATTTAAATATATTAACTAATGTTTTAACAAGTTGTTTCTGGGTAAAAGAGACATAAATGATAATGTCAGACTAGTTTTAAGATGTAAGGTTTTGTGGATATTGAATATATTTATCATGAAACAAATTTCAAATATGGTTTTATTTTCTACCACCAAAGTGAAATTTCGGTTTTTCTTTTTTTAATTTTCAGTGAGGCATTTGCAGCAAGGCATTATATTCTGAATATTTAATACACATAATAATATTATGTAAACACGTATGGAATCATTAACTTCCTCTCCAATTGAGAGTTGAAACGATGGTGGCCTATCTAATAATAGGGATAACAACTTTAACTGACTGACGGTGCAAACCAAACACAGTTAATAAGAACACACACGGAATAACTAATGATTCCATATCTATTGATTATGGATGAGTATAACCACAAACATATAAAACAATGTTTTAACGGACTCTCACTAAGTCTCTCTGTGCTCATCTCTGTTTCACACAGAAATATGAGAGCTATTTATACTAAAACAGACACAGACATGACGAAACGAAAAGAGGGCACGACGAAACAACAAAGTCGACGAAACACGTTCTGTTTCGTCGACATACAAGTGACGAAACACAATTAGTTTCGTCGATGAGGATCTAGGCCTAATTGAAGTTAAAGCCCAATGAGGAGAAACGGCCCATGTGAAGAATTACGGCCCTGAATGCATGTTTCGTTGACTAATCTTTCAATTTCAATGGCTATGACATCATCATGACATCACAATGATGATGTCATGGTGATGTGTCATCGGGAAATGTCGCGGCTCTCCGTGCTTCGCGTGTCGAACTCTGGGGCGCACGACGGAGGAATGTCGTGACGTCGGGCTTTAGCCGGACCTAACCGTGTCGAAACCAAGTCGAACCGAGCCGAGTCGAACCAAGCCGAGTTTCGTCCACACAAAGTGTATCAACAAACTCCTCCTTGGACGCTACTCGTGATGGTTCGTCTTCTGTGATTGTTCGTCTTCTGTGTCTTTCATGTCGGAGGATCTTCAAAGTCTTCACGCGTCGGAAGAAGAAAGTGTATCAACAAACTCCCCATTTAATTTAGGAAGTGTGTTAACAAACTCCCCCTTAGAATGAACTCTCCATTGAGTTATGCTCGTGAATCTTTTGATTTGAAAATTCTTCAGATCATTGTGGTGTTGATGAAGGGACATCGGCAACTCTATCATCATTATCTTTTGAGTGCCTCCACGTCGTGTCTTCATTCCAAAGCTTGTCATCGAACATGTTCTCCTCGCCTTTAGCATCTGCACATGCAAGAAATCTAAACGCATAATGAGAACAACTGCTCGGAATATAATTTCCATAAACAAACGACACATGTGAGATCAAATCTCAATCAAACACCGACCGACAACAGTTTGAAAGTTTAGAAAATGATCAATTTTAATCCTTTAACTTTCAAAAACTGTCAAACTTCGAATATTTATGAAGATGCAATTGTTTTCCGGCTTACAATCAGGATTTTGGTTAGGATAGACTCGAGTTCCAACATCGGTCAATCAAAAATAAACTAGAAGCAAAATCTTTTTGGATTTTATAAAGTTTATATTAAAACACACCTAAAATCTTTTTCGAATTTTTCATTTTTCAAATGTAAAGACGGAAAACAATAAATAAATATATACAAAGATGCAAAAACTAAAAGCAGTAAATAAATATTTACAAACATTGTTTTTGCGAGTTTTGGAGGATAAGAGAATCATATCAGTGTACGGTCACGCCAAAACGCTCTTGTTGTTCTTTTAGTTAACACTTAGATAAGCATCCTATAACGATTATCGGTATTGTTGTCCATGTAAGCCCAACTTATCAGATGTAATCATGGTGAGGGGATACGTTAAGGTATGAATTATACTTATAGACGGTGTTCGTCCACACACGACACAATCCCGTATTAAGGTATGCACGAGGGTTCATCTTACCGGTGAGTATACCATTTATCATCTGTTTGACCGTATATGATGTGAGATTCTCACTTATTTTGATTTGAAAACAAGCCCTATGTGATAGAATCACTTATTGATGAGGAACTTGATTTTCAGATGCATGAAGGGCACAAGAGCAAGTCCGTTAACAGGTCAGTACTTTCGTACAACAAAGAGACGAACTTGACTCCCGGATAAATGTGATATATTATCACTTATTTTGAGGGACATGTGATTGTTGATCACTTATTGAGGTCGAATGCAATATGTACACGTATGTATAGTATCATGGAAGATCTAGACTTACGTCCCCGTTATTTTTCGGTAAAAGATACAACCATCATACCCAGATGACAAGCAGCATAAAGATCGAATATCTCAGAACCTCGGCAATCTCTCAAACGAGTTCGCATGTCGGTAAGCGGTGCGGACCAAGACAACATTGACGAGTTTCAATTTGAAACAATCACGTGTGAGGTGATATTTGAGATCAACGTGTCAGGTCAAAAATAGGAAGTTAATTTCCGCTAGGAAGGATAGGAAGCCATAGGATTATGACATGTGGCAAATTTTAAAATAAAGAGAAAGGGTATTTTAGTCAATCCAACTCCTTCTTCTTCCTTTTTCGAAACCCAGTAAATTCAAAAACCCACCATTTTCAAAACCCACCATCTTCAACTATTTCTTCACTTTCTATCTCAATAGTCACTACATTATAGTGTGATTTTCATCACCAATCAATGATTCAGAACCCGATCAACGTGTTCTTCAGCTTTTTTTGAAGAAAACCCAGTTTAATTTCATAAAAAAATCTCGTTTTTTTTTCCGGTGATTTTGGAGATAATCACTCGATTCGTTCGATTCGAGCGTTGATAAGTGTTTCTATCATTCAAATTTTGTCAATTGATGAAGAAATCAGCTTCGATCCATGTAAGAAATTCTTTAATTTCATTTTCATGAACTGGGTTTTTGATTTAGTCATTGCGTTTTACGATCTTTGCGGGGGTCCGGGGGCGGCAGCCCCCGGTAGCGGGGTCCCAGGGGCGGCAGCCCCTGGCGGGGTCCAAGGGGCGGAGCCCCTGGCTGTGGTTGAGCTCATTTAGGTGTTTTCAGTCCATTTCGATTAAATTGCTGTACTAAAAACGCATCAGAAAAATTAATTTTCAATAAATTGGCTCATTTAGGTAAAACACATTTTTTAGGTGTTTTCAGTCCATTGCGTTTTAGAATGAGTCATTTTTAAGTGTTTTCTAGCCATTGCGTTTTACATATAAGACATTTCTTTGTGTTTTTGATGCATTGCGTTTTAGAAAACAGACATTTTAAGTGTATTCTGGCCATTGCGTTTTACAAATAAGTCATTTCTTTGTGTTTTTTGTGCATTGCGTTTTAGGTAAAACACATTTTTATGTGTTTTCTGGCCATTGCGTTTTACAAATAAGACATTTCTGTGTGTTTTCTGGCCATTGCGTTTTACAAATAAGTCATTTCTTTGTGTTTTTGGTGCATTGCGTTTTAGGTAAAACACATTTTTATGTGTTTTCTGGCCATTGCGTTTTACAAATAAGACATTTCTATGTGTTTTCTGGCCATTGCGTTTTACAAATAAGTCATTTCTTTGTGTTTTTTGGTGCATTGCGTTTTAGAAAACAGACATTTTAAGTGTATTCTGGCCATTGCGTTTTACAAATAAGTCATTTCTTTGTGTTTTTTGTGCATTGCGTTTTAGGTAAAACACATTTTTATGTGTTTTCTGGCCATTGCGTTTTACAAATAAGACATTTCTGTGTGTTTTCTGGCCATTGCGTTTTACAAATAAGTCATTTCTTTGTGTTTTTGGTGCATTGCGTTTTAGGTAAAACACATTTTTATGTGTTTTCTGGCCATTGCGTTTTACAAATAAGACATTTCTATGTGTTTTCTGGCCATTGCGTTTTACAAATAAGTCATTTCTTTGTGTTTTTGATGCATTGCGTTTTAGAAAACAGACATTTTAAGTGTATTCTGGCCATTGCGTTTTACAAATAAGTCATTTCTTTGTGTTTTTTGTGCATTGCGTTTTAGGTAAAACACATTTTTATGTGTTTTCTGGCCATTGCGTTTTACAAATAAGACATTTCTGTGTGTTTTCTGGCCATTGCGTTTTACAAATAAGTCATTTCTTTGTGTTTTTGGTGCATTGCGTTTTAGGTAAAACACATTTTTATGTGTTTTCTGGCCATTGCGTTTTACAAATAAGACATTTCTATGTGTTTTCTGGCCATTGCGTTTTACAAATAAGTCATTTCTTTGTGTTTTTGGTGCATTGCGTTTTAGAAAAATGTCATTTTTTAGGTTTTTTTTTCATTGCGTTTTACGTAACTGGTTGTTTTTCTATTGCGTTTTACGCAACTGGGTTTAAATTTTTTTTTTAAATATAGAAAAAGTACACTCGTTTTAAAGATAAAAAAACGCTCGTTTTTTTGGTGCAATTTTTATAAAAAAATAATGTCGTATGAAAGAGTTATTAACGTTTAAAAAATGGGGGGGGGAGTTGGAGGAGAGAGAAACTACTGGCTTGGATGGACTAGAATGCTCTTGAACAAACTCACGCGCCTCTTTTATTCCTTTCAATTTCCCTGATTTAATCTTAGCCCTTGATTAACTTAATGGATGGTCAAGATCACTTCCTATCCTTCCTAGCCAAATAAACTTCCTATTGTATCTCCACCCTACATAACTATTGACGGAACTTAAAATAATATCTTATATTTATCGCTTCCTAAAACTATTAAATATTTAATAATTAAATTAAAAATATATAATAATAAAAAAAGCCCACATAGTATTTAATCTATCTCGATACATCAATTTACATAGATTAAGAAGTAGAAAACGAGAAAACCATATATTGATTTTTAAGCCGAACATCGTAGGCTCCGTATAAATGTTTTGGACCTCTAAATAGATCGTAAGGATTATTAATATTATAATTATTAACTAATTAAATTTTAAATTAATTGTTTAGATCGATGGAGATTAGAGGTGTTATATATGCGAATATTATAATCCAGAATTATGCAAACAATGCAGTGATATATATTTAGAAAATTCATGTAATCGTAGCATTAGAAATCTGGGTAGAAACATGCGATTAGTCAAACTAACACAAGATAGAAACAATTAAAAAGAATATTACCAGTTCAAGAAAAATAGAAAAGACAATAATATTACCAGTTCAAGAAAAATAGAAAAGACAGTAACACAAATAAGTATTATAAAAGTAAAAAATATATAAAAATGTAAAACATTTAATTTGTATTTATATTAGAATTTGAAGTATATATAACAAGGGGATGATTCAAATAAAAATCACTTTTAACGTGAAAACTCGAAAACTAACTAAAAAAGCCTAAAAAACACACAAATTTTTTTTTTTTCAATTTTTTTTACTAAAAATCGCTAGTTTTTGTATATAAAAAAACTTATTTTTTTTGTAGTATACATGTGTAATAATTCACATGTGTACTATTACACGTGCACTACTATTTTTTTTTTAAAAAAAAAAGTTTTTTTCATATACCTAAAATAGCGAAAATTGGTATGCAAAAAAAAAAAAAAAAAAAATTGGTATATTTTTTTAGGCTTGTTTAGTTAGTTTTTCAAGTTTTCGCGTTAAATAGTGGTTTTCATTTGAATCTTCCGCATATAACAAGTAAATATAAGCTAAAAGAGGGTCCGATTAGCGGCCTCCTAAAAGATAACATATCATATCCTCATTTTCTAAACTTTAAAACCATTTGGCCCAAACTCAAATTTAAAATCCATTGGCCCATCGTAATAGTCGGCTCAGCTTAAATGTTTAAAAAAACATGAGCAGAAACAGCAAACCTTACCTCGTACAACGAAGCTCGATGACTACAAATAGAAAAAAAAAGAAAAAGAAAAATAATTATACCTGTATATTAAAATGCAATGTTTAGCTACACTGAATCTTATATTGACTTGTATGTGAGTCACAACTCAAACAAAGCTTTATAACTATATTGGGGAGAGTTGTGTTTTTTTTTTTTTTTTTTTTTTTTTTTTGTAAATATGTAATTTTTTGTTGTGGTTTTTTGGTTGGTCCGGTTTGGGTTGGCTGGTTGTTAATGAAGTTTACTTTTCAAAAAAAAAAAAATAACTATATTATTAAAATCAGAGCCGTCCCCGAAAACTCTTGAAAAAATTTAGGCCTTGGGCGGCGAAAAGACTTGGGCCCAAAATTATGGTTAAGGGTAAATGAATTACAAAAATAAAAACATCGTGATGAAGCATAGACTCGAACTTGAGACCTTTACATTATTTTGAGATGTTTTTTACCACTACACCACTGGTACTTTTTTGCATAATAAATGGATAAATATACTAAATATATAATTTAATAAATATATACAAGCATATAAAGACTTTTCGGGCCCTTTGAAATTTTGGGCCTTGGGCGTCGGCACGGGAATTGCCGGGCCCAGAGCCGGCCCAGATTAAAATGCAATGTTTAGCTATATTAAATCTTATTTGACTTGCATGTGAGTCACAACTCTAACCAAAGGTTGCCATGTGGTTGTTTTTCGCTTATAAATTTTGAGATACGATGCTTTAAAAATTTTCTTACAAGTTTGGAGGTGATTAGCAAATTAGCAAGGATCACCTGTTTAAACTTGTGGCTAAGTGTCTAGATCGTTCCTAATCTAGAGATTTCTAAAAATAATCAACATCGCGATCTAAATTTTAAGCAGGCCGTGACATTCTCCCCCACCTAATCTGTCGAAGTCCTCGTCGAGCCTTCATAGTACTTCTTGATCTCGTCCCAGATATGCCGTAGTGAATTTCCAGTTTCCCAACTCGCTTCGCTATCCCATAGATTCTTCCACTCGATTAAGTACTCCTTGTAACTTGGCACTCCTCAACGTTGGATGGTCCGGTCGGACATGACCTCGGAAACCTCTCGATCAAAAGATGTCACAGCTGTTGTTGGTGCCCGTTTAGCCACCTTACCAAGGGACGTTCGGGCCAAGTATGCTTGTTCATGCCATTCCTTTAAACTTTTGAAAGTAGTTGGACTGTTACCATCATAAGACGCAACTAAGGCATTTGGGATCAAAGGTTGACGTGCCATTACTATCTTGAAAGGACTCTTCCCCGTTGCCTCGCTTTTCTGCATATTTTAAGATAATTGTGGAACATTTAAAAGTTTAGACAAATCTCATTGGTTAGAACTTACATAGTGGCGAAGGTACAACTCAAGTAGCGAGCGGACCCGTTTTGTCTGTTCGTCCGTTTGGTGATGAAATCAGTTCAATCGCAAACCGGTAAAGGCAACTAGTCTGACCGACCCATCTAAACCGACCGACTTCGTATGTCATTATCCAAAATTATTGTGGGCGGTCTTACCTATTATTTAAAACCAATTTAACTACAGTTATCATTACTTGATTAGTGATTACACTATATTTAATTATTTTAAAACACATTGACATAGGTAGACGTTTAACAGACGATAGTTATACGTAGGGGTATAAACGAGCTGGGCCGAGCCCGAGCTCGACTGGGCTCGAGCTCAGCTTGTCAAGTTTTTTTGAAGCTCGAGCACCACCACCATTATCATCCCCACCACTACAGCACCATCATCCCCACTACACCACCATCCGCACCATCCTTGTCACACCCCCAAAAACCACACGCGGAGTACCACCGCTTGGAGACGTGGCATGACCAGAATCAAGCCACCAATCATATCGAACATATAAATAAATAGTAAATATTATCCATCAATACGAAAGGTGTTTATCAAAACCAATGTAAGTAAGTGTAGCGGAAGCATATTGTAAAACCCAACATAAGTATTAATGTTTTATTTAAAATGCCAAAAATCGCACAAGAATCCATATATGACTGTTGTTTTCAACGGTAACAAAAAAAAATAATTTTATTTATTTTAAATCAACTTTTTTATCTATAAAAACCCCACTTTCCACTCTTTTTATATAAACTTTACCCTACTCTCTTGAATACTACTTCATATTTTATAAAAAAATTATAACATTAATCCCTTCCGACCCCCTTTCGGTGTTCCGTCTAGACCCGGTAACCAAACTTCATATTGCTCGAACACCACCCAACCGCAACCGTCCTTTAATTTCCAAGAGATGGACCTGAGTATGTTGGCGTACGCACACATATTAGGCATGTCCCCGCAACCGTTCTTTCACGGTCCACACGGCTTTGCATTCATGGGCGGTTCGCAACCGTCTCAAGAACAAACCAAGCCCGACGTTGAAACGGTACCGGAGACACAACCCGAGCCCGTAGCTGAGGAGTCTCAACGCGGTAAGCGGTCTCATAAAAAAGGAGCCAAACGCTCCATGCCGGAATCGAACCTACCTAGCTTGGTCGAAAGATGAGGAGTACGCGTCAACACGGACGTAGCTCGACATATCGGAGGATCCCGAAGTTGGTAAGCGTTATTTAACTTTTTAAATAGTTTGGTAATCATTTTTATTTTTTATTTTCAAAAATATACAATATATTTGTTTTATTTTTTTTTAGCAGACTATCAAACTTCACCCATTTTTTGGAATAAAATTCATGAAACATTTTTTTAAAGCGAGGGGTAAAGGTGAGTATCGGGACAAGGATTTGATATCAAGCAAATGGACTGATATAAATCACAAATGTCATCAGTTCCAAGAAGTTTTCCAATGCACGAGTGATCACTGGGGTAGCGGAGAAAACGACGCGAATATACTAACAAGAGCGTTGGAGGAGTACAACCAAACAAGAGACGTTTTTACACATACTTGAATTGTTGGGAGCTTCTACGCGGAAATCCTAAATGGTCTAACGTACCGAGCAAGACGTCTAGTGGTAGACGTAAAGCAAAATGGTCCAAAACATCATCCTCGGTTGATCCGGAAACACCCACTTCCAATGCTCGAAACGTCGACTTAAACATTAATTTGGACGATGAGGATGAGGATGTCGAGTTGGCGCGACCGCCCGGTAGAAGAAGTGGGAAAAAAGGGGGAAAAATGGAGTCGTCTTCGGCTAATTTCGAAATGAAGCAAGATTTCGAAGAGATGAACCGACGCCTACAAGACATTCGAGACCTCGGTCATAGGCGTTTAGAGACAATGTAAGAAAGAAACGTTAAAAACAAACAATTTGCCGCGCTACGAGAATCGAGGCAAATGGAGAAAGAGATAGAATTTTTGTCTAAACCAATCGATCACCTCGTAGGAGACGCGTTGATCCTAGCGGAAATGCGTCGAACAAATCCGTAACACATACAGACTTTAGATTTTATGTTTTATTTTTTTGCATTTTTTGAGTTTTTTTTTTTTAATTTTTAGCAATGTAGTTTTTTTATTTAATGAAATATTATTTGTTTAATTTTGAAAAGAAAAACAAAAAAAAAAAGAAATAATTGGTTGGGACATTATACCACTACACCCATTTTAAACAAATAACCTAATGTAGTCTGGACCGCCACATGACGAATAATGCCCAATGATAGGGCATTATCTTCACCTCCCACTACACTTGGTCTCATATCTCTTCCCTTAAAAAATGACGTTAAAAGTTATCAATTTTCTCCTTTAAACATGATTATTGGTTTTTAAATTCTCGTATCAACATAAGGGGTAGAGGTTCCTATAAAAAATGGTTTTTTGTGAGAAATGTAAGAAAGAATGTACACCATTAGATCTTTGATCTAATAGTTAAGATCATAATGGCAAAATTGTAAATAATGTTTACTATTAAACATATTATTTTTCTTGATTAAGGGTATATAGGTAAATTTAACATTTTTAAATTAAGAAACTAACAATAATGCACATGTAACTTCCTCCCGTCTTTTTTAAACGTCAATAACTTTTTATGCGTAACTTTTTTTTTTAAAAATTACACTATAATGACGAGCGTTTTTTTATCTTTAATATGAGTACCATATTGCTATATTTATATAGAGAAAAAAATATGTTTCGATCAGATGTTTAGTCTATGAATGGTGTTATATACTTACGGAATGGTGTTATATAGTTGCTAAATGGTTTTATATACTTACTGAATGGTGTTATATATACTTGTTGAATGGTGTTATATACTTACTGAATGGTGTTATCTACTTACTGAATGGTGTTATATAGTTGCTGAATGATTTTATATACTTACTGAATGGTGTTATATACTTGTTGAATGGTGTTATATACTTACTGAATGGTGTTATATACTTACTGAATGGTATTATATACTTGCTGAATGGTGTTATATACTTGCTGAATGGTGTTATTGTTGAGTATGAAGCCACTTGATCAAGTGGACATCAGAATCTCTGACAGGATAAGAGGATAAGGGGTAGGGGCCATTATTCAGAGATCTTGTTTTGGGACAATTTTCTCTTTCTTCAATCTCTATATAATAGATTCATTTGTACTGTAAACCTTGTACCTCACCCAAGCTAAATATAAACTCCTAGTTACCCCTGGACGTAGGTCAGTTTAGACCGAACCACGTAAATCCTTTGTGTTCTTGATTGTGGCAGATTGTGTGAGAGCAGAGTGTGTGTGGTGTGAGTTCGTGTGTGAGAGTGTCCGATCCTAACAGCTGGTATCATAGCTCAGGCTCGTGTTGTTGAACTGAACAGAAACCGAACAGAATGAACAGAAACCGAACAGAAACGAAGGTGTAGAAGAAGAAGATACCTGAAGGTGCAGAAATCTGAACTAGGGTTCCGGTTTGCATCAGTTTCTACCGGATTGTTCACGTCATCCATTTTCTGTTCGAAGCCGCTATCGCCCACACCGCCGGATTCCGTCAGAATCACGGCCACCACCATCAGAATAGCCTCCACCGCCATCAGAACCGCCTCCAACGTCATCAGAATCGTCTCCACAGCCGACAGAACCGCCGACAGAACCGCCTGTCATCTTCCCGCCACCAGCCGCCGCCTAGGGTTTCGAATTAGAAACCATTGTTGCCGAATATCGCATCTAGGGTTTCAAAATCGAAGGTTTAGGGTTTCGATTTTGCTTGGGGTTTGCTGCATTTCAGAATGAGAGAAGTTTTTTTCTTTGTTCTGTGTGTAGGAAGAAGAAGAAAGACAGGCGTGTTTCATTTTGGTGGAGAAGTAACGGTTTTCAATTTGAACAGAAGGCCCCTCAACTTTAAAAGAAAATTGGGTTTAGTTCTTTTTATTTAATCCTTTGGCAGTACTAGCCTAACTTTTATTTTTTCAAAGAACTAAAATTTTTTGGGGCATTAGGCAGAAGGTTTAAAATTTTCAAGATCAGTTTTTTGTCCGGTTAAACAAGCAAATTTTCAGAGTATGGTTTCGTTGAAGATCGAAGAAACAGAACCGTAGACCAGTGCTTGTTTTGGTTGTTTCAGTTTGATTTTCGGTTTATTTTTTCGATTTTAGTTTCGTTTAGTCGTGTTTGAGTTATCATGGCAGAAGACGGGAAGGTGCAAATCGACAAGTTTAACGGTACAAATTTTAGCTGGTGGAAGATGCAGATTGAGGCATTATTGGTTCAAAAAGATCTTGATATTGTGTTATCAGGAGTTAGACCAGAAAGGGTGGAACCAGCAGATTGGGAATCAAAAGACAGGAAAGCCAGGGCAGTTATTACATTGGCGTTATCAAAGACTGTGGCATTCAACATCATGAAGGAAACCACAACTAGTGGCATGATGTTAGCCCTATCTAACATGTACGAGAAGCCTTCGGTAGCTAATAAGGTCTTTCTGATTCGAGAGCTGGTGAATACTAGGATGAGGGAAGGCAGTTCAGTCACAGAGCACATCAACAAGTTGAATTCGATTTTGGCCAGACTTGCGTCAGTGAGCATCAAATTCAAAGATGAAGTTCAAGCTTTGCTACTGTTATCTTCTTTGCCAGACAGTTGGTCCGGAACTGTTACAGCGATTTCCAGTTCATCAGGTACCAACGGATTTACTTTTGAAGGGATTCGTGATTTTATTCTAAGCGAGGATGTCAGAAGGAGAAGTTCGAGTGGATCGTCGAGTGAATTACTGAATGTTGGCAGAGGAAGGAAGAATAACAGAGATAGTCGGAGCAGGAACAGAAATAGGAGTCAGTCTAGGGCTCGAGGTGATGTAACCTGTAGGAACTGCAAAGAGGTAGGACATTTTAGGAATCAATGTCCAAATGAGAAGAAAGAAGTTAACGCTGCAGTAGCCCACTCAAATGATGATGTTTTGATCTGTAGTGTGGAAAGCAATGCGGATTCCTGGGTTATGGATTCGGGAGCTTCATTTCACGATACCCACAACAGTGAAGCACTGCGAAATCTAAAAGAATGTGATTTTGGTAAGGTAAGACTGGCGAACGATGAGGTTCTTGATGTGACGAGCATGGGTGACTTAGATCTGAAGACTCCAGTCGGTTCATGGACTTTGAAGGATGTCAGGGTGATTCCAAGCTTAAAGAAACAGTTAATTTCTGTTGGGCAGTTGGATGAACAGGGGCACGAGGTTAAGTTCAGGAACGGGCAGTGGAAGGTTCTAAAGGGAAATCTAGTCGTAGCTCGAGGAAAGAAAAGGGGTTCGTTGTATATGGTCAGTTTACCGTCTGAGGGAGTAACCGTCCCAGTTTAGAAGAAGACCAAGATCCGGTTCACAGAATCTCGTGGGCAGAAGAAGGCTTGTTTTGCAGGAGAAAAACCCAGAGCCACAGGTCAGATTCAGATTGAACGTGCTAGGAAAGGTTCAGAGAAACCAGTCAGGGGTTTTCGTGGCAGTGGGAGCACAGGTAGTGCTTTAGTCAGAACTCCCAGACGACAGTGGGTTAAGAGAACCAGTATTCCAGTGGCAAAAGTCTCTCCAGTGAATTACCTGCTTTACTCGGAGAGTGTTAGTTCTCAGGTTTTCTCAGAATCAGGCAGTTCGTGTCAGTGGGAGCCGGTAGAGACAGAGAACGGGTCAGGGGCAGATTTAGCCATGACTGGTGAGTTGAGGCTCAGTGGGAGCTTCAACGGGCCTTCAAGTTAATTGAAGAAAAGGCCGGGTAACTAGGAAGGAACTAAGATCAAAAGTTTTTTTTTTACAGAAATGCAGATGCATAGTTGAAGCACAGGTGAAGATTATCACGTGGCTTCAAGTGGGAGATTGTTGAGTATGAAGCCACTTGATCTAGCGGACATCAGAATCCCTGACAGGATAAGAGGATAAGGGGCAGGGGGCCATTATTCACAGATATTGTTTTGGGCCAATTTTCTCTTTCTTCAATCTCTATATAAGAGATCAATTTGTATTGTAAACCTTGTACCTCACCCAAGCTAAATATAAACTCCTAGTTACCCGTGGACGTAGGTCAGCTTAGACCGAACCACGTAAATCCTTTGTGTTCTTGATTGTGGCAGATTGTGTGAGAGCAGAGTGTGTGTGGTGTGAGTTCGTGTGTGAGAGTGTCCGATCCTAACAGTAATATATTTACTGAATAGTGTTATATACTTGCTAATTGGTGTTATATACTTGCTGAATGGTGTTTATAGAGATCTTTTAAAAAAAATTCAGTTCCTATAATTAAGGTGGCGGTTATGGGAAGTTTTTAATTAATTGAATTAATGATAAAATTACTTGTTTACCCTTTTAAATTAATTTAGATTTAGAACACATGTCGTCTCCACAATATTTCTCACCTTTCTCACACTTTTAACCGTTTTTACAATAACCTTACCCTATATAAGGTATGCATAACTAGGGAAAAGATCAAATAGGAAGTTAATTTTCGCTAGGAAGGATAGGAAGCCATAGGATTATGACATGTGGCAAATTTTAAAATAAAGAGAAAGGGTATTTTAGTCAATCCAACTCCTTCTTCTTCCTTTTTCAAAACCCAGTAAATTCAAAAACCCACCATTTTCAAAACCCACCATCTTCAACTATTTCTTCACTTTCTATCTTAATAGTCACTACATTATAGTGTGATTTTCATCACCAATCAATGATTCAGAACCCGATCAACGTGTTCTTCAGCTTTTTTTTTTTGAAGAAAACCCAGTTTAATTTCATAAAAAAATCTCGTTTTTTCCGGTGATTTTGGAGATAATCACTCGATTCGTTCGATTCGAGCGTTGATAAGTGTTTCTATCATTCAAATTTTGTCAATTGATGAAGAAATCGGCTTCGATCCATGTAAGAAATTCTTTAATTTCATTTTCATGATCTGGGTTTTTGATTTAGTCATTGCGTTTTACGATCTTTGCGAGGGTCCGGGGGCGGCAGGCCCCGGTAGCGGGGTCCCAGGGGCGGCAGCCCCTGGCTGGGGTTGAGCTCATTTAGGTGTTTTCAGTCAATTTGTCAATTTCGATTAAATTGCTGTACTAAAAACGCATCAGAAAAATTAATTTTCAATAAATTGGCTCATTTAGGTAAAACACATTTTTTAGGTGTTTTCAGTCCATTGCGTTTTAGAATGAGTCATTTTTAAGTGTTTTCTAGCCATTGCGTTTTACATATAAGACATTTCTTTGTGTTTTTGGTGCATTGCGTTTTAGAAAACAGACATTTTAAGTGTATTCTAGCCATTGCGTTTTACGAATAAGTCATTTCTTTGTGTTTTTTGTGCATTGCGTTTTAGGTAAAACACATTTTTATGTGTTTTCTGGCCATTGCGTTTTACAAATAAGACATTTCTGTGTGTTTTCTGGCCATTGCGTTTTACAAATAAGTCATTTCTTTGTGTTTTTGGTGCATTGCGTTTTAGGTAAAACACATTTTTATGTGTTTTCTGGCCATTGCGTTTTACAAATAAGACATTTCTATTTGTTTTCTGGCCATTGCGTTTTACAAATAAGTCATTTCTTTGTGTTTTTGGTGCATTGCGTTTTAGAAAAATGTCATTTTTTAGGTTTTTTTTTTCATTGCGCTTTACGTAACTGGTTGTTTTTCTATTGCGTTTTACGCAACTAGGTTTAAATTTTTTTTTTAAAAATATAGCAAAAGTACACTCGTTTTAAAGATAAAAAAACGCTCGTTTTTTTGGTGCAATTTTTATAAAAAAAAATTGTCGTATGAAAGAGTTATTAACGTTTAAAAAATGGGGGGGGGGGAATTGGAGGAGAGAGAAACTACTGGCTTGGATGGACTAGAATGCCCTTGAACAAACTCACGCGTCTCTTTTATTCCTTTCAATTTCCCTGATTTAATCTTAGCCCTTGATTAACTTAATGGATGGTCAAGATCACTTCCTATCCTTTCTAGCCAAATAAACTTCCTATTGTATCTCCACCCTACATAACTATTGACGGAACTTAAAATAATATCTTATATTTATCGCTTCCTAAAACTATTAAATATTTAATAATTAAATTAAAAATATATAATAATAAAAAAGCCCACATAATATTTAATCTATCTCGATACATCAATTTACATAGATTAAGAAGTAGAAAACGAGAAAACCATATATTGATTTTTAAGCCGAACATCGTAGGCTTCGTATAAATGTTTTGGACCTCTAAATAGATCGTAAGGATTATTAATATTATAATTATTAACTAATTAAATTTTAAATTAATTGTTTAGATCGATGGAGATTAGAGGTGTTATATATGCGAATATTATAATCCAGAATTATGCAAACAATGCAGTGATATATATTTAGAAAATTCATGTAACCGTAGCATTAGAAATCTGGGTAGAAACATGCGATTAGTCAAACTAACACAAGATAGAAACAATTAAAAAGAATATTACCAGTTCAAGAAAAATAGAAAAGACAATAATATTACCAGTTCAAGAAAATAGAAAAGACAGTAACACAAACAAGTATTATAAAAGTAAAAAAATATATAAAAAAGTAAAACATTTAATTTGTATTTATATTAGAATTTGAAGTATATATAACAAGGGGATGATTCAAATAAAAACCACTTTTAACGTGAAAACTCGAAAACTAACTAAAAAAGCCTAAAAAACACACAAATTTTTTTTTCAATTTTTTTTTTACTAAAAATCGCTAGTTTTTGTATATAAAAAAACTTTTTTTTTGTAGTACACATGTGTAATAATTCACATGTGTACTATTACATGTGCACTACAATTTTTTTTTTAAAAAAAAAAAAAAGTTTTTTTTATATACCTAAAATAGCGAAAATTGGTATGCAAAAAAAAAAAAAAAAATGGGTATATTTTTTTTAGGCTTTTTTAGTTAGTTTTTCAAGTTTTCGCGTTAAATAGTGGTTTTCATTTGAATCTTCCGCATATAACAAGTAAATATAAGCTAAAAGAGGGTCCGATTAGCGGCCCCCTAAAAGATAACATATCACATCCTCATTTTCTAAACTTTAAAACCATTTGGCCCAAACTCAAATTTAAAATCCATTGGCCCATCGTAATAGTCGGCTCAGCTTAAATGTTTAAAAAAACATGAGCAGAAACAGCAAACCTTACCTCGTACAACGAAGCTCGATGACTACAAATAGAAAAAAAAAGTAAAAGAAAAATAATTATACCTGTATATTAAAATGCAATGTTTAGCTACACTGAATCTTATATTGACTTGTATGTGAGTCACAACTCAAACAAAGCTTTATAACTATATTGGGGAGAGAGTTTTTTTTTTTTTTTTTTTTTTTTTTTTTTTTTTTGTAAATATGTAATTTTTTGTTGTGGTTTTTGGTCGGTCCGGTTTGGGTTGGCTAGTTGTTAATGAAGTTTACTTTTCAAAAAAAAAAAAAATAACTATATTATTAAAATCAGAGCCGTCCCCGAAAACTCTTGAAAAAATTTAGGCCTCAGGCGGCGAAAAGACTTGGGCCCAAAATTATGGTTAAGGGTAAATGAATTACAAAAATAAAAACATTGTGATGAAGCATAGACTCGAACTTCAGACCTTTACATTATTTTGAGATGTTTTTTACCACTACACCACTGGTACTTTTTTGCATAATAAATGGATAAATATACTAAATATATAATTTAATAAATATATACAAGCATATAAAGACTTTTCGGGCCCTTTAAAATTTTGGGCCTAGGGCGTCGGCACGGGAATTGCCGGGCCCAGATTAAAATGCAATGTTTAGCTATATTAAATCTTATTTGACTTGCATGTGAGTCACAACTCTAACCAAAGGTTGCCATGTGGTTGTTTTTCGCTTATAAATTTTGAGATACGATGCTTTAAAAAAATCCGTGCACGCTGTCATGACGAGCTTATTTTTATCAAACATATAGATATAAATTTTATTACAAGTTTGGAGGTGATTAGCAAATTAGCAAGGATCACCTGTTTAAACTTGTGGCTAAGTGTCTAGATCGTTCCTAATCTAGAGATTTCTAAAAATAATCAACATCGCGATCTTAATTTTAAGCAGGCTGTGACATTCTCCCCCACCTAATCTGTCGAAGTCCTCGTCGAACCTTCATAGTACTTCTTGATCTCGTCCCAGATATGCCGTAGTGAATTTCCAGTTTCCCAACTCGTTTCGCTATCCCACAGATTCTTCCACTCGATTAAGTACTCCTTGTAACTTGGCACTCCTCAACGTCGGATGGTCCGGTCGGACATGACCTCGGAAACCTCTCGATCAAAAGATGTCACAGCTGTTGTTGGTGCCCGTTTAGCCACCTTACCAAGGGACGTTTGGGCCAAGTATGCTTGTTCATGCCATTCCTTTAAACTTTTGAAAGTAGTTGGACTGTTACCATCATAAGACGCAACTAAGGCATTTGGGATCAAAGGTTGACGTGCCATTACTATCTTGAAAGGACTCTTCCCCGTTGCCTCGCTTTCTACATATTTTAAGATAATTGTGGAACATTTAAAAGTTTAGACAAATCTCATTGGTTAGAACTTACATAGTGGCGAAGGTACAACTCAAGTAGCGAGCGGACCCGTTTTGTCTGTTCGTCCGTTTGGTGATGAAATCAGTTCAATCGCAAACCGGTAAAGGCAACTAGTCTGACCGACCCATCTAAACCGACCGGCTTGGTATGTCATTATCCAAAACTATTGTGGGCGGTCTTACCTATTATTTAAAACCAATTTAACTACAGTTATCATTACTTGATTAGTGATTACACTATATTTAATTATTTTAAAACACATTGACATAGGTAGACGTTTAACAGGCGATAGTTATACGTAGGGGTATAAACGAGCTGGGCCGAGCCCGAGCTCGACTAGGCTCGAGCTCAGCTTGTCAAGTTTTTTTGAAGCTCGAGCACCACCACCATTATCATCCCCACCACTACAGCACCATCATCCCCACTACACCACCATCCGCACCATCCTCCTCACCACACACAACTCTACCATTCCAACCAACTTAAACAAACAAATATATCTCCAGTTTACCCCAAAATCATGTCAATAGGTGATCAATTTGCTATAAAACAAAAAAGTCAAAATTAGGGTTTATAACATATTTAGGGTTTTTTCTTACCATAATATCATAAATTGAATTAGTTAATGCATCATCAGACATAATTCTACTAAATCCAACCAACTCTCCAGTCATAGGAGTTGACTAAATGACTCGCCGGCAACAAGTTCCGATGGAACGAATGGTTGCAGGTACTACAAACGACGGAATTGTGAGAAACGGTGGAACGAATGGTTGCAGGGAATATTGGGGGAATTGGTGGCCGTCGGTGGCGGTGGCGGTGGCAGACGAATGGTTGCAAGTATACACAGATCTCATAATTTGTTAGGGTTTATATCGGATAAAGTTGTGGATATTAATATTGGGGGCGTTGGTGGCCGCCGGTGGCGGTGGCGGAGTAGTGGTTTGTAGTTGTCGAATATTATCGCTGGAGAGAGGTGCTGGTGATGGTGGTCGTGTGGTTGAGAGAGAGATACGGGAGTGAGAGAGAGATAGATGAGGAAGAGAGGAGATAACCAGTGTGTGAGATAATATATATATATATATATATATATATATATATATATATATATATATATATATATATATATATATATATATATATATTAATAAAAAATAATATGTAGGCGTATTTTAGTCTTTTAATGAAAAACTAACAGAAAATTCAAACAAAGTTAAAAAATTGGACTCAAATGGTTAAGAAAAGTGGCTATAGGGACTCAGGGCGTTAAACATTTTGATTTTATAATCAAGTGCTTAAAACCAGTAAAACACAGGGACTCAAAAAGTAATTTACCCTAAAATATATATACTTCACTCACATCAAGTTTTTGGCGCTGTTGCTAGGGACGTAACATGTCTTGAGAACGATTTGAGTTACTTACTTTGTAATTTGTGAAAATTGTATAATGTTTTTTCTCGGCTTAGGAAGATCGGGAACCCCAATAGATTACGTGCCTCTGCAAAGCGTTTTCCGCCGCCGGTTGATACTAAAGTGACAAACAACAATATCATGACAAACAACAATAATACCTACTTGAAGTCAAAAGTGATTCAACAATACATCTATATCATATACTAATGAAACAAGAAATTGATATATAAATCACATACAATGAAACAATGGGAAAGCTGGAAATGATGACAACCATAGCAGTAGTTTTAGTGAAGTAAAAGTTATACAAGGGATCACAAAAGCAGTTCTCTATGGATGAGGTAGGGAAGGAATAGGAAAGTCCTTGGGCAACTCAGGAATGGTGGGTTTAGGCAGTTCATGGACTTCTGGAACCTTTGGTACTTCGGGTTTTGGAAGAGTTGGAAGCTCTGGCTTTGGAATTTCAGGAAATGTAGGCTTGGGAAGCTCGGGAATGGTGGGCTTTGGAAGCTCAGGAACTTCTGGCTTCTGTACCACGGGGACCTCGGGCTTTGGAACCTCGGGAAGTGTAGGCTTGGGAATCTCAGGAATGGTAGGCTTCGGAAGCTCTGGAACTTCAGGCTTTGGAACCACAGGGACCTCAGGCTTTGGAACCTCGGGAAGAATAGGCTTGGGAATCTCAGGAATGGTAGGCTTTGGAAGCTCTGGAACTTCAGGCTTTGGAACCTCGGGAAGTGTAGGCTTGGGAATCTCCGGAATAATGGGTTTTGGAAGCTCAGGAAGTGTAGGCTTCGGAATCACAGGAAGTGTCGGCTTTGGAATCTCTGGAAGTGTCGGCTTAGGAAGATCGGGAACCTCCAAAAGATTACGTGCCTCTGCAAAGCGTTTTCCGCCGCCGGTTGATACTAAAGTGACAAACAACAATATCATGATGAACGAACTACCCTTGTAACAGGCCATTGATGTTATGAAAG
Organism: Helianthus annuus; assembly: GCF_002127325.2. Classification (NCBI taxonomy): domain Eukaryota; kingdom Viridiplantae; phylum Streptophyta; class Magnoliopsida; order Asterales; family Asteraceae; genus Helianthus; species Helianthus annuus. The sequence continues at coordinate 140,472,782 of NC_035434.2, forward strand.
GAGGAGATTAGAGCAGTATGAAGCTAGGAAAATATTTTAAGTTGGCTTGAGGATGAATATCCAACCATGTGTTAAGTTGATTTATATAGAGTACGTGGTATGGGGGTAATGGTGATAAGTAGACAAGTTGGTTGAAACTGGTATAGAAATTGGAATGTTAGCTCAACTTCTCAGCTGTACATGGTGAGTTGCCCATATGGTTGAAAAAACTGCATATTAGATTACTAATCTGGCAAGCTTCCATACAGTCCCTTTGACTTCTGCTAGCTAGTCAATTTAAATATATTAACTAATGTTTTAACAAGTTGTTTCTGGGTAAAAGAGACATAAATGATAATGTCAGACTAGTTTTAAGATGTAAGGTTTTGTGGATATTGAATATATTTATCATGAAACAAATTTCAAATATGGTTTTATTTTCTACCACCAAAGTGAAATTTCGGTTTTTCTTTTTTTAATTTTCAGTGAGGCATTTGCAGCAAGGCATTATATTCTGAATATTTAATACACATAATAATATTATGTAAACACGTATGGAATCATTAACTTCCTCTCCAATTGAGAGTTGAAACGATGGTGGCCTATCTAATAATAGGGATAACAACTTTAACTGACTGACGGTGCAAACCAAACACAGTTAATAAGAACACACACGGAATAACTAATGATTCCATATCTATTGATTATGGATGAGTATAACCACAAACATATAAAACAATGTTTTAACGGACTCTCACTAAGTCTCTCTGTGCTCATCTCTGTTTCACACAGAAATATGAGAGCTATTTATACTAAAACAGACACAGACATGACGAAACGAAAAGAGGGCACGACGAAACAACAAAGTCGACGAAACACGTTCTGTTTCGTCGACATACAAGTGACGAAACACAATTAGTTTCGTCGATGAGGATCTAGGCCTAATTGAAGTTAAAGCCCAATGAGGAGAAACGGCCCATGTGAAGAATTACGGCCCTGAATGCATGTTTCGTTGACTAATCTTTCAATTTCAATGGCTATGACATCATCATGACATCACAATGATGATGTCATGGTGATGTGTCATCGGGAAATGTCGCGGCTCTCCGTGCTTCGCGTGTCGAACTCTGGGGCGCACGACGGAGGAATGTCGTGACGTCGGGCTTTAGCCGGACCTAACCGTGTCGAAACCAAGTCGAACCGAGCCGAGTCGAACCAAGCCGAGTTTCGTCCACACAAAGTGTATCAACAAACTCCTCCTTGGACGCTACTCGTGATGGTTCGTCTTCTGTGATTGTTCGTCTTCTGTGTCTTTCATGTCGGAGGATCTTCAAAGTCTTCACGCGTCGGAAGAAGAAAGTGTATCAACAAACTCCCCATTTAATTTAGGAAGTGTGTTAACAAACTCCCCCTTAGAATGAACTCTCCATTGAGTTATGCTCGTGAATCTTTTGATTTGAAAATTCTTCAGATCATTGTGGTGTTGATGAAGGGACATCGGCAACTCTATCATCATTATCTTTTGAGTGCCTCCACGTCGTGTCTTCATTCCAAAGCTTGTCATCGAACATGTTCTCCTCGCCTTTAGCATCTGCACATGCAAGAAATCTAAACGCATAATGAGAACAACTGCTCGGAATATAATTTCCATAAACAAACGACACATGTGAGATCAAATCTCAATCAAACACCGACCGACAACAGTTTGAAAGTTTAGAAAATGATCAATTTTAATCCTTTAACTTTCAAAAACTGTCAAACTTCGAATATTTATGAAGATGCAATTGTTTTCCGGCTTACAATCAGGATTTTGGTTAGGATAGACTCGAGTTCCAACATCGGTCAATCAAAAATAAACTAGAAGCAAAATCTTTTTGAATTTTATAAAGTTTATATTAAAACACACCTAAAATCTTTTTCGAATTTTTCATTTTTCAAATGTAAAGACGGAAAACAATAAATAAATATATACAAAGATGCAAAAACTAAAAGCAGTAAATAAATATTTACAAACATTGTTTTTGCGAGTTTTGGAGGATAAGAGAATCATATCAGTGTACGGTCACGCCAAAACGCTCTTGTTGTTCTTTTAGTTAACACTTAGATAAGCATCCTATAACGATTATCGGTATTGTTGTCCATGTAAGCCCAACTTATCAGATGTAATCATGGTGAGGGGATACGTTAAGGTATGAATTATACTTATAGACGGTGTTCGTCCACACACGACACAATCCCGTATTAAGGTATGCACGAGGGTTCATCTTACCGGTGAGTATACCATTTATCATCTGTTTGACCGTATATGATGTGAGATTCTCACTTATTTTGATTTGAAAACAAGCCCTATGTGATAGAATCACTTATTGATGAGGAACTTGATTTTCAGATGCATGAAGGGCACAAGAGCAAGTCCGTTAACAGGTCAGTACTTTCGTACAACAAAGAGACGAACTTGACTCCCGGATAAATGTGATATATTATCACTTATTTTGAGGGACATGTGATTGTTGATCACTTATTGAGGTCGAATGCAATATGTACACGTATGTATAGTATCATGGAAGATCTAGACTTACGTCCCCGTTATTTTTCGGTAAAAGATACAACCATGATACCCAGATGACAAGCAGCATAAAGATCGAATATCTCAGAACCTCGGCAATCTCTCAAACGAGTTCGCATGTCGGTAAGCGGTGCGGACCAAGACAACATTGACGAGTTTCAATTTGAAACAATCACGTGTGAGGTGATATTTGAGATCAACGTGTCAGGTCAAAAATAGGAAGTTAATTTCCGCTAGGAAGGATAGGAAGCCATAGGATTATGACATGTGGCAAATTTTAAAATAAAGAGAAAGGGTATTTTAGTCAATCCAACTCCTTCTTCTTCCTTTTTCGAAACCCAGTAAATTCAAAAACCCACCATTTTCAAAACCCACCATCTTCAACTATTTCTTCACTTTCTATCTCAATAGTCACTACATTATAGTGTGATTTTCATCACCAATCAATGATTCAGAACCCGATCAACGTGTTCTTCAGCTTTTTTTGAAGAAAACCCAGTTTAATTTCATAAAAAAATCTCGTTTTTTTTTTCCGGTGATTTTGGAGATAATCACTCGATTCGTTCGATTCGAGCGTTGATAAGTGTTTCTATCATTCAAATTTTGTCAATTGATGAAGAAATCAGCTTCGATCCATGTAAGAAATTCTTTAATTTCATTTTCATGAACTGGGTTTTTGATTTAGTCATTGCGTTTTACGATCTTTGCGGGGGTCCGGGGGCGGCAGCCCCCGGTAGCGGGGTCCCAGGGGCGGCAGCCCCTGGCGGGGTCCAAGGGGCGGAGCCCCTGGCTGTGGTTGAGCTCATTTAGGTGTTTTCAGTCCATTTCGATTAAATTGCTGTACTAAAAACGCATCAGAAAAATTAATTTTCAATAAATTGGCTCATTTAGGTAAAACACATTTTTTAGGTGTTTTCAGTCCATTGCGTTTTAGAATGAGTCATTTTTAAGTGTTTTCTAGCCATTGCGTTTTACATATAAGACATTTCTTTGTGTTTTTGATGCATTGCGTTTTAGAAAACAGACATTTTAAGTGTATTCTGGCCATTGCGTTTTACAAATAAGTCATTTCTTTGTGTTTTTTGTGCATTGCGTTTTAGGTAAAACACATTTTTATGTGTTTTCTGGCCATTGCGTTTTACAAATAAGACATTTCTGTGTGTTTTCTGGCCATTGCGTTTTACAAATAAGTCATTTCTTTGTGTTTTTGGTGCATTGCGTTTTAGGTAAAACACATTTTTATGTGTTTTCTGGCCATTGCGTTTTACAAATAAGACATTTCTATGTGTTTTCTGGCCATTGCGTTTTACAAATAAGTCATTTCTTTGTGTTTTTGGTGCATTGCGTTTTAGAAAAATGTCATTTTTTAGGTTTTTTTTTCATTGCGTTTTACGTAACTGGTTGTTTTTCTATTGCGTTTTACGCAACTGGGTTTAAATTTTTTTTTAAATATAGAAAAAGTACACTCGTTTTAAAGATAAAAAAACGCTCGTTTTTTTGGTGCAATTTTTATAAAAAAATAATGTCGTATGAAAGAGTTATTAACGTTTAAAAAATGGGGGGGGGGGAGTTGGAGGAGAGAGAAACTACTGGCTTGGATGGACTAGAATGCTCTTGAACAAACTCACGCGCCTCTTTTATTCCTTTCAATTTCCCTGATTTAATCTTAGCCCTTGATTAACTTAATGGATGATCAAGATCACTTCCTATCCTTCCTAGCCAAATAAACTTCCTATTGTATCTCCACCCTACATAACTATTGACGGAACTTAAAATAATATCTTATATTTATCGCTTCCTAAAACTATTAAATATTTAATAATTAAATTAAAAATATATAATAATAAAAAAAGCCCACATAGTATTTAATCTATCTCGATACATCAATTTACATAGATTAAGAAGTAGAAAACGAGAAAACCATATATTGATTTTTAAGCCGAACATCGTAGGCTCCGTATAAATGTTTTGGACCTCTAAATAGATCGTAAGGATTATTAATATTATAATTATTAACTAATTAAATTTTAAATTAATTGTTTAGATCGATGGAGATTAGAGGTGTTATATATGCGAATATTATAATCCAGAATTATGCAAACAATGCAGTGATATATATTTAGAAAATTCATGTAATCGTAGCATTAGAAATCTGGGTAGAAACATGCGATTAGTCAAACTAACACAAGATAGAAACAATTAAAAAGAATATTACCAGTTCAAGAAAAATAGAAAAGACAATAATATTACCAGTTCAAGAAAAATAGAAAAGACAGTAACACAAATAAGTATTATAAAAGTAAAAAAATATATAAAAATGTAAAACATTTAATTTGTATTTATATTAGAATTTGAAGTATATATAACAAGGGGATGATTCAAATAAAAATCACTTTTAACGTGAAAACTCGAAAACTAACTAAAAAAGCCTAAAAAACACACAAATTTTTTTTTTCAATTTTTTTTACTAAAAATCGCTAGTTTTTGTATATAAAAAAACTTATTTTTTTTTTTTTGTAGTATACATGTGTAATAATTCACATGTGTACTATTACACGTGCACTACTATTTTTTTTTAAAAAAAAAAAGTTTTTTTCATATACCTAAAATAGCGAAAATTGGTATGCAAAAAAAAAAAAAAAAATTGGTATATTTTTTTAGGCTTGTTTAGTTAGTTTTTCAAGTTTTCGCGTTAAATAGTGGTTTTCATTTGAATCTTCCGCATATAACAAGTAAATATAAGCTAAAAGAGGGTCCGATTAGCGGCCTCCTAAAAGATAACATATCATATCCTCATTTTCTAAACTTTAAAACCATTTGGCCCAAACTCAAATTTAAAATCCATTGGCCCATCGTAATAGTCGGCTCAGCTTAAATGTTTAAAAAAACATGAGCAGAAACAGCAAACCTTACCTCGTACAACGAAGCTCGATGACTACAAATAGAAAAAAAAAAGAAAAAGAAAAATAATTATACCTGTATATTAAAATGCAATGTTTAGCTACACTGAATCTTATATTGACTTGTATGTGAGTCACAACTCAAACAAAGCTTTATAACTATATTGGGGAGAGTTGTGTTTTTTTTTTTTTTTTTTTTTTTTTTGTAAATATGTAATTTTTTGTTGTGGTTTTTTGGTTGGTCCGGTTTGGGTTGGCTGGTTGTTAATGAAGTTTACTTTTCAAAAAAAAAAAATAACTATATTATTAAAATCAGAGCCGTCCCCGAAAACTCTTGAAAAAATTTAGGCCTCGGGCGGCGAAAAGACTTGGGCCCAAAATTATGGTTAAGGGTAAATGAATTACAAAAATAAAAACATCGTGATGAAGCATAGACTCGAACTTGAGACCTTTACATTATTTTGAGATGTTTTTTACCACTACACCACTGGTACTTTTTTGCATAATAAATGGATAAATATACTAAATATATAATTTAATAAATATATACAAGCATATAAAGACTTTTCGGGCCCTTTGAAATTTTGGGCCTTGGGCGTCGGCACGGGAATTGCCGGGCCCAGAGCCGGCCCAGATTAAAATGCAATGTTTAGCTATATTAAATCTTATTTGACTTGCATGTGAGTCACAACTCTAACCAAAGGTTGCCATGTGGTTGTTTTTCGCTTATAAATTTTGAGATACGATGCTTTAAAAATTTCTTACAAGTTTGGAGGTGATTAGCAAATTAGCAAGGATCACCTGTTTAAACTTGTGGCTAAGTGTCTAGATCGTTCCTAATCTAGAGATTTCTAAAAATAATCAACATCGCGATCTAAATTTTAAGCAGGCCGTGACATTCTCCCCCACCTAATCTGTCGAAGTCCTCGTCGAGCCTTCATAGTACTTCTTGATCTCGTCCCAGATATGCCGTAGTGAATTTCCAGTTTCCCAACTCGCTTCGCTATCCCATAGATTCTTCCACTCGATTAAGTACTCCTTGTAACTTGGCACTCCTCAACGTTGGATGGTCCGGTCGGACATGACCTCGGAAACCTCTCGATCAAAAGATGTCACAGCTGTTGTTGGTGCCCGTTTAGCCACCTTACCAAGGGACGTTCGGGCCAAGTATGCTTGTTCATGCCATTCCTTTAAACTTTTGAAAGTAGTTGGACTGTTACCATCATAAGACGCAACTAAGGCATTTGGGATCAAAGGTTGACGTGCCATTACTATCTTGAAAGGACTCTTCCCCGTTGCCTCGCTTTTCTGCATATTTTAAGATAATTGTGGAACATTTAAAAGTTTAGACAAATCTCATTGGTTAGAACTTACATAGTGGCGAAGGTACAACTCAAGTAGCGAGCGGACCCGTTTTGTCTGTTCGTCCGTTTGGTGATGAAATCAGTTCAATCGCAAACCGGTAAAGGCAACTAGTCTGACCGACCCATCTAAACCGACCGACTTCGTATGTCATTATCCAAAATTATTGTGGGCGGTCTTACCTATTATTTAAAACCAATTTAACTACAGTTATCATTACTTGATTAGTGATTACACTATATTTAATTATTTTAAAACACATTGACATAGGTAGACGTTTAACAGACGATAGTTATACGTAGGGGTATAAACGAGCTGGGCCGAGCCCGAGCTCGACTGGGCTCGAGCTCAGCTTGTCAAGTTTTTTTGAAGCTCGAGCACCACCACCATTATCATCCCCACCACTACAGCACCATCATCCCCACTACACCACCATCCGCACCATCCTTGTCACACCCCCAAAAACCACACGCGGAGTACCACCGCTTGGAGACGTGGCATGACCAGAATCAAGCCACCAATCATATCGAACATATAAATAAATAGTAAATATTATCCATCAATACGAAAGGTGTTTATCAAAACCAATGTAAGTAAGTGTAGCGGAAGCATATTGTAAAACCCAACATAAGTATTAATGTTTGAAACGTCATAAGTGTTTAATAAGTAATCACGATCCATCTGCCCACAACGACCTGCTCCTCCTTGTGCAAGCTCCATTAGTACCTAAGGTCCTGCAAGGCATGCAGCAGAGAGTCAACAACTAGTTGAGCGAGTTCACGGAAAGTAAATGCGTAATAGTAAGTTCATGAGTATCAGGTGGCTCTACTGAGCCAATACAGGTTGCTATTGGTGGGGGCTTCCCATGTTATTAATCCACTAGACTATGCGTAACCATAAGTGTTCTTCACAACCGAGAACAGTAGCGCGTATGGGGTTTACGTAGGTTTTACGTAAGTATCCTTCACAACCGAGGATAGGAGTACGCGGGGGTTTACGTAGGTTTTACGTAAGTGCCTGACACAACCGAGGCAGTAGTGAGTATAATAAGTTCACGTAGGTTTTACGTGAGTATCCTTCACAACCGAGGATAGCGAGTAGCATAAGTATACGTAGGTTTTACGTATGTGTCCTGCACAACCGAGGACGATAGTATGGTAGTCTAGTAACAGTGTCCGTATGAATCTATTCAACCTTATCCTTATCAATCCCATTCCCAACACCCCGGGAATCCCATGCCTTGGTAAGAGTGTGAACTCACCTTGGGTTTGCTCGGTATGCTAAGTATGTGCTCAAAGTAAATCAATCACGTCCTAGAGTACGCACGTATTCATAATCAGTTTGAATTCATACAGTTCACGTATAAGCATAGTCAATGATCACCAAGTAGTACACATCACCAATCAACATCACACAAGTCATGCATAGTGTTTAACATCAGTTAGTTAACTCAGTCAACACTTAACAGAATTAAATCAGTTTACTGTGCAGGTTATCCAAGTTGGCGAAACAGAGGTTGGCGAAACACAGGTTGACGAAACACAATGTGTTTCGTCAACTACCCTTTGACGAATCAAAATTCCATTTCGTTAAAGACCTTTGGCGAAACACATTTTCTATTTCGTTAACTTCTCCTTGGCGAAACACACTCTCTGTTTCGCCAAGAGTTCTATTTCGTTAATAGTTCAGTTACGTCAATTATAAGTTACGTCAATCATGCCGATCAGTTACAACATTAACGCCGAACCCTAATTGCCGTCAATCATCAAACCGAAATCATACAGACGTCATTCATCATACAATCATCACCCAATCAATACATGATTCGCAAGTTAGCTAAACGTAAATAGATTCATGACCATAACACCTATTCGATCCGTATTCCGTTAACAAAGTTAACAATCATTAAGCCGACAACTACGTTGTTACATCCTGTTCCACTAATCGCATAAGGCATAAATCTGATCAGTTTAGCGACAACCCTAAATCTACAACATGTTTCGCACCAAGATACTAAACCGACTAAACATGCATAACTAAACAAGACTACTCCACTCATGTATTCACATCCGATCATAAATCAAGCATACACACAATATGTACAGAGAACTCAAGGAATCAAGAAACCGATTAACAAGCATGCAACTAACCGGGAAATCGAAGATGATGGTTTAGATCGCTAAGAGAAAGGGAACTTGGGAAACACAGGGCTGCCGTCACACACCAGGGAGTTCTAGGGTTCTAACTTTTGCCAAAGGTGTGAACTAGGAGTTGTTACACGTTAATATACACGGATTAACATTCTGGGCCCGTAATGGGCTTTGGCGAATCAGATGGGCCGGCGAAACAAGCTTTGTTTCGTCAAAAGTGGGCTGGCGAAACAGGCTTCTGTTTCGTCAAGGTTGGAGTTGGCGAATCACCTGATTCGTCGAGTTCATTCAAGTGCTAAATGATCTAAGTTTTCTGATAAGTCACAAGTTATACATATACAACCAAACACAATTCGTTTCATTAAAACACAACGTGTGCAGTTACAAGTCAACCAAGTCAAACAGTCAAAGTCAATGGTCAAAGTCAACGTGCATTAAATACAAAATGGAAGTCGAAAGGTCGAGTTGTCACATTATCCCCAACTTGAAAGAAATTTCGTTCCGAAATTTGGTACGTACTTACTGAGGAAGCTAGATAGGTTGCATCGTTCACTGGTTTTCCTGGGGTGTCACATCCTCCCCCCGTTGATCTGGAATTTCGTCCCGAAATTCCGTGGTAGTAGCTTCAGCCTCAGCAGTGGTTGTATTGGTTCCGAATAACTGGGGATACTTTTCTGTCATCTGGTCTTCGCGTTCCCAGGTGTACTCTGGGCCACGACGGGAGTTCCAACGAACTCGAACAAGAGGGATTCTCTTGCTTTTGAGGACCTTAACATCCCGGTCTGTGATTTCAACTGGCTCCTCGACGAACTGCAACCGCTCGTCGATAGTAAGTTCCTTAAAAGGAATTATGAGGGTCTCATCTGACAGGCACTTCTTCAGATTCGACACGTGGAAAACATTATGAACTGCGCCGAGTTCAGCTGGTAAGTTTAACTTGTAGGCCACTTTGCCTATTTTCTCAATTATCTCGAACGGTCCGACGTACCGCGGATTTAGTTTGCCCCGTTTGCCAAAACGTACCACACCCTTCCATGGTGAGACTTTTAGTAAAACCCGGTCCCCGACCTGAAATTCCAATGGCTTTCTACGCTTGTCCGCGTAGGCTTTCTGACGGTCGCGTGCTGCCGCCATGCGTTGTCGTATTTGTGCAATCTTTTCTGTGGCGTCCACTACAATCTCCGGACCCGTAATCTGACTATCCCCCACCTCTGCCCAACAGAGAGGTGACCGGCATTTATGTCCGTACAATGCCTCGAATGGAGCGGCTTGTATGCTGGTGTGATAACTATTATTGTATGAGAACTCCACCAAAGGGAGATGCTTTTCCCAGCCGTTGCCGAAATCGATAACACATGCCCGAAGCATGTCTTCAAGAGTTTGAATCGTTCGCTCAGACTGCCCATCCATCTGGGGATGATATGCTGTACTCATGTCTAATCGTGAGCCGAAAGATTTGTGCATCGCTTGCCATAGCTCTGACGTGAATCGTGCGTCCCGATCCGAAATGATGGAGGTGGGCACCCCGTGCCTCGAAACAACTTCTTTAAGATAGATGTCTGCGAGAGTGGAGAACTTATCCATTTCCTTTATAGCCAGAAAGTGTGCAGACTTGGTGAGTCGATCCACGATCACCCATATGGTATCATTCCCCCGCTGGGATCTAGGTAAGCCCGTAACGAAATCCATGGAAATTTCTTCCCATTTCCATTGCGGTATCTTAGGTTGCTGAAGTAGGCCCGCTGGTTTCTGATACTCCACTTTGACCTTTGCACAAGTCAAACACTTGCCAACGTAAGCAGCGATGTGGGCCTTCATACTAGGCCACAAGTATGTTGTTCTGATGTCGTGGTACATTTTATCCGACCCTGGATGTACCGAGTAGCGAGACTTGTGTGCTTCATCCATTACAAGCTCTCGTAAACCGCCATAGAGTGGGACCCAAATACGCCCCGTTACATAGTAGGCGCCGTCTGCCTTTTGTTCCATTCGTTGCCTTGAGTCGCGTAAGGCTTCAGCCTTGACGTTTTCGGGTTTTAAAGCTTCTATCTGAGCAGTTCGTATCTGTGCAGGAAGACTGGACTGAATAGTGAGCTGCAAAGCTCGTACGCGCCTAGGTAGAGTGTCTTTCCGACTGAGAGCGTCAGCCACAACATTGGCTTTGCCTGGATGGTACTTGATGGCGCATTCGTAATCGTTCAGAAGTTCAACCCATCTTCGTTGACGCATGTTCAAATCCTTTTGCTTAAGGATATGCTCGAGACTCCTGTGATCGGTGTAAATCGTGCACCTGGTACCGTACAGGTAGTGTCGCCATTTCTTAAGCGCGAAAACAACAGCTCCCAGCTCTAAATCGTGTGTCGTGTAGTTCCGTTCGTGAACCTTGAGTTGACGAGAAGCATAGGCAATAACCTTATCCCGCTGCATCAATACACACCCAAGACCCTGTATCGACGCGTCACAATAAACCACAAAGTCGTCCGTGCCCTCTGGCAATGAGAGAATAGGCGCGCTGCAAAGCCTATCTTTTAGGTACTGAAAGGCGGTTTCCTGGGGCTCTCCCCAGCGATAGGTGGCACCCTTCTGTGTCAGTAGCGTAAGCGGCTGTGCGATCTTGGAGAAGTCTTTTATAAATCGTCTGTAGTAACCCGCCAAACCCAAGAATTGGCGTATTTCTGTTGGTGTACGCGGTGCAGGCCAGTTCCTGATCGAATCTACCTTGGATGGATCGACATGGATCCCATCCTTGTTCTCTACGTGGCCTAAGAAGTGGACTTCACGAAGCCAGAAGTCGCATTTCAAAAACTTAGCGTACAGCTGTTCCTTCCGTAGGAGTTCCAAAATAAGGCATAGATGTTGCTCGTGTTCCTCCTGACTCTTGGAGTAGATCAGGATGTCATCGATGAAAACGATGACGAACTTGTCTAGATAGGGTTTGCACACCCTGTTCATAAGATCCATGAAAACTGCAGGCGCGTTCGTAAGCCCGAAAGGCATGACTAGAAACTCGTAATGGCCGTAGCGAGTTCTGAATGCTGTCTTGGAGACGTCCTCATCCCGGACTCTCAGCTGATGATAACCAGACCTTAGATCAATCTTGGAGTAGTAACTCGACCCTTGCAACTGGTCGAATAAGTCGTCAATACGAGGAAGAGGATAACGGTTCTTCACTGTGACCTTGTTCAGTTCGCGATAATCAATGCACATTCTGAAAGTGCCATCCTTCTTTTTCACGAATAGTACTGGAGCTCCCCAAGGCGAAGAGCTTGGACGAATAAAGCCCTTATCCAAGAGCTCTTGTAGTTGCTTTGATAGTTCTTCCAGTTCCGATGGAGCTAAACGATACGGTGCGCGAGCTATAGGTGCTGCTCCTGGAGCTAGCTCGATTTGAAACTCGACCTGGCGATGAGGCGGTAGAGCAGGTAAATCTTCTGGAAACACTTGAGGAAATTCGCGTACAACTGGGATATCCTCTATTCTTTTCTCTTTCGAAGCTGCATCAGTAACTAGTGCCAAGATAGCTGTATGACCCTTTCGTAAACATTTCTGCGCCTTCAAGAAAGAGATGATGCCAACCACAGCACCACTCTTGTCGCCTTGAACTTCGAGAGGTTCCTTTCCCGTACGAGGAATACGAATGATCTTCTCCTTGCATAGGATCTCCGCCTGTTGCTTGGATAACCAATCCATGCCGATGACGATGTCGAAACTACCCAGAACTATAGGAATAAGATCAATCGAGAAGGTCTGACCCGCTAGAACGATGTTACAACCCTTGACTACATGTGTGGCTTCTACACTCTTACCATTTGCTAGTTCTACGACATGTTTGGTGTTTAGAGGTGTTGATGTACGTTTTAACAATTTACCCATTTTCAAAGACATGTAACTTGTATCCGCACCCGAATCAAATAAAGCAGTAACATAAATGTTGTCGAGAAGAAACTTACCCATAACGACGTTGGGATCGTTCCTGGCATCACCCTGCCCCAACACAAACGCACGACCCCTTGCCTCGTTGCCGTTGTTGTTTCCCCCGTTGTTGTTGTTGCCATTACCCTGATTGTTGTGATTGTTGTTCTGGTTCCTGTTTAGCTGAGGACAGTGCCTTTTGAAGTGACCTTCTGTGTCACAGCCCCCTGATCCCTATCTCCCGGGAACGGGCGGCCGTGAGCCAGTTTCGGTGGTATCACATTTATTTATCCAATTTGGCAGCGGAAATTTTCATCAGGACCGTAGTTAGGAAATATTTTAATCAGAGTAAACCACCATGTTTATAACATTAAACATATGGGTAAAAACCCAAGTTTTCAATACACACGTTTCATAGGAGTAAATCCTATTTATTTAATAAAAACATCCATTTTATTCTTAGGTAACTTTATTGCCACTTTTCCAAGCCTTCAGTGCTGTCCAGCTGGCTTCTATTTGGCTTTCACATTTTGTTACCTGAAACACGTTTTAAAAACATTTTTGTCAGTCGGAAATACTGGTGAGTGAATCCCAGTTTAATCAAGTTAAGTAAAAACCAATTTGCAGTATTGAGGGCACATCCGCAATTACATTTGTATCCAAGACATCACAATTAACATCAGTGGTACGGTCATACTCAACTTATGGGATGTTACCACGCCAGTAACCAATTTTGTATACAAAACCCCAACATACCCACTATAATTGTATTCTTTACAAATACTCAATAACTGTCATTTGCATGGAAAGGTATTTAAGGTTTTGTAAAAACAGTTAACAAAAAGGAGATTACTCACATTGCTGTTTTAGGTTTTTCGTAAGGGTTTCCTGGAGATAATCTATAAATTACACAAATGCACGTGTGTTAGTATAATAACCCATTTTAACATTAGTAATACCCTCCCCGAGACGGCATTCCAACGACTACGTCGGGCAGAACCACGACAGCCGTTACGGAACCCTAGATCAATCGGGCAGCGTATCTAATACGTCTCCAGGGGTTATAATACTTACATCGTAGCAGAACCTCGCTATTTTAGGGGGTATAATACCCGGCTATAGTGTATACTACTTCAGAAATTTAGAAAGAAAGAAAGTTGTGAGCGACGAAAACCGAAAGCCTGTTGCCTTCTTATATAGGGCTGTAATTGGACTTCCTCGCGGCCCGCGTGACATTAGGGCTGGGCCTACGCGGCCCGCGTCACTCCTGGTCAACGGTGTAGCTTGGTCCGGTCATCATATAGGCTCGACACGCTTTGGACACGTGGCCGCACCGGGCTGTGCCACAATTCTGGGCACTCGCGGCCCGCATAAACTAAACTGAACATGTACGCGGCCCGCTTGGGCTTATGGTTTTGGCGATCTCCTGGTACATACTCGCGCGGCCCGCTTTAACTTGAGGTGAGGCCCTACGCGGCCCGCCTCAACTTAATAATTATTGTTTTTATTTATTTTATATAGTATAATCTATTTTGGGGCTCGGTTTTCACATACGGGGTGCATATAAAGACACATTGAGATATTTAAAATATATTAGGGTGTCGGAAATATTATGAGGATGTCTGTTTTACCGAGGGTTGTTATATTCTGCCCCACACTGAAAACATCCTTTGTTGCCCTGCTGTTGATTCTGCTGTGCTGGTGGTTGCTGCTGATTCTGGTTCGCAGGCCGAGGGCTTCTACAATCCTTAGCCTCATGACCCATCTTGAGGCATCTTTGACAGCGACCCTTGTTACACTGGCCACCGTGGTGCCTACCGCAGTTGTTGCACTTTGGGAGGTTCCCACGATATCCGCCCTGCATGTGACTACCTGAAGAATGCTGGCTGGGACTCTGATAACTGTCAGTCTTTCGCTGCTGGGCCTGAGACTGAACTGAAGCTGATCCCTTGCTGGAATCCCCATCCCATTTTCTCTTGCTGTCACTGGGAGTAGTAGGAGTAGCTGAAGTAGTAGCGGTAGCAGTAGCGCTGATACGTTTAGGCAGTTTGTTCTGATCCACTGCCTGGTCTGTGATGCGGTGAGCGAGGCGTTGAATATCCTGGATGTTATCAAGGTTAGCCGAAGTAACATGGCTCTGGATCTCTGGCGCCAACCCTTTGAGATACAACTCAATGCGCTTAATTGGAGGGTCCACCACAGGTGGACACAGCACGGCTAGTTCGTTTGACCTTTTGGTGTAAGCTTTGATTTCCGATCCAGTCATCTTCAGATGGTACAACTCATCTTCCAACTTATGAATGTCTTCCCGAGTGCAGTACTCTCTCTTGATCAATTCCTTGAAATCATTCCAGGGTGTGGCGTTAGCAGCTGCCAACCCTAAGATCTGAACTTGGGCGTTCCACCAAGTTAGTGCTATTCCTTCTAGCGTGCCAGTGGCGTATTTCACCCTGCGAGCCTCAGGGTATTCACACATCTCGAACACAGATTCGAGCTTTTCAAACCAATGAAGGAGTCCCACTGCTCCTTCCGTGCCACTAAATGTACTTGGACGACAGTCCATGAAGTTCTTAAAAGTGCAGACAGGCTGCTGCGCTGGTTGACCTATTGTGTACGAATAGGACAAAGTTAAACACGAGAGTTAATGTAGGATCTAAAGATCCTAGTGTGAGTCTATACTGCAGGGTATACTACCTGCTTGAGCAGCTGCAAGTGCCGCAGCAACTTGAGCTTGAACGAGAGCCTCTAGCTGGGCTTGAGTCATGTTAATTCGTCTAGACATGATCTTCATAGCAAATGCAACATGAGTTAGAGAGGTTCGCGAATAGAGCGATGACAGAAGAGTGTAAGCACATAGGGGTTCTCATGTAACAACGTATAGTAAGCAATGTAATCTAGCATACTACGAGCAAAGTTCTAAGCAGTTCAAGCAAGCAGGTAATAAACATAAACCTTATTACCTAGGATGTCGAGTCTTGCACGTGGAGCGAAGCGTCGTTGTGGATCGTTGAGAGCACTGTTCTGGTTATAGTCTGGTTTTAATAAAAACGTTTTCCCATATTAAAACCAAGTTCTCTATAACCAATGGCTCTGATACCAATCTGTCACACCCCCAAAAACCACACGCGGAGTACCACCGTTTGGAGGCGTGGCATGACCAGAATCAAGCCACCAATCATATCGAACATATAAATAAATAGTAAATATTATCCATCAATACGAAAGGTGTTTATCAAAACCAATGTAAGTAAGTGTAGCGGAAGCATATTGTAAAACCCAACATAAGTATTAATGTTTGAAATGTCATAAGTGTTTAATAAGTAATCACGATCCATCTGCCCACAACGACCTGCTCCTCCTTGTGCAAGCTCCATTAGTACCTAAGGTCCTGCAAGGCATGCAGCAGAGAGTCAACAACTAGTTGAGCGAGTTCACGGAAAGTAAATGCGTAATAGTAAGTTCATGAGTATCAGGTGGCTCTACTGGGCCAATACAGGTTGCTATTGGTGGGGGCTTCCCATGTTATTAATCCACTAGACTATGCGTAACCATAAGTGTTCTTCACAACCGAGAACAGTAGCGCGTATGGGGTTTACGTAGGTTTTACGTAAGTATCCTTCACAACCGAGGATAGGAGTACGCCGGGGTTTACGTAGGTTTTACATAAGTGCCTGACACAACCGAGGTAGTAGTGAGTATAATAAGTTCACGTAGGTTTTACGTGAGTATCCTTCACAACCGAGGATAGCGAGTAGCATAAGTATACGTAGGTTTTACGTATGTGTCCTGCACAACCGAGGACGATAGTATGGTAGTCTAGTAACAGTGTCCATATGAATCTATTCAACCTTATCCTTATCAATCCCATTCCCAACACCCCGGGAATCCCATGCCTTGGTAAGAGTGTGAACTCACCTTGGGTTTGCTCGGTATGCTAAGTATGTGCTCAAAGTAAATCAATCACGTCCTAGAGTACGCACGTATTCATAATCAGTTTGAATTCATACAGTTCACGTATAAGCATAGTCAATGATCACCAAGTAGTACACATCACCAATCAACATCACACAAGTCATGCATAGTGTTTAACATCAGTTAGTTAACTCAGTCAACACTTAACAGAATTAAATCAGTTTACTGTGCAGGTTATCCAAGTTGGCGAAACAGAGGTTGGCGAAACACAGGTTGACGAAACACAATGTGTTTCGTCAACTACCCTTTGACGAATCAAAATTCCATTTCGTTAAAGACCTTTGGCGAAACACATTTTCTATTTCGTTAACTTCTCCTTGGCGAAACACACTCTCTGTTTCGCCAAGAGTTCTATTTCGTTAATAGTTCAGTTACGTCAATTATAAGTTACGTCAATCATGCCGATCAGTTACAACATTAACGCCGAACCCTAATTGCCGTCAATCATCAAGCCGAAATAATACAGACGTCATTCATCATACAATCATCACCCAATCAATACATGATTCGCAAGTTAGCTAAACGTAAATAGATTCATGACCATAACACCTATTCGATCCGTATTCCGTTAACAAAGTTAACAATCATTAAGCCGACAACTACGTTGTTACATCCTGTTCCACTAATCGCATAAGGCATAAATCTGATCAGTTTAGCGACAACCCTAAATCTACAACATGTTTCGCACCAAGATACTAAACCGACTAACATGCATAACTAAACAAGACTACTCTACTCATGTATTCACATCCGATCATAAATCAAGCATATACACAATATGTACAGAGAACTCAAGGAATCAAGAAACCGATTAACAAGCATGCAACTAACCGGGAAATCGAAGATGATGGTTTAGATCGCTATGAGAAAGGGAACTTGGGAAACACAGGGCTGCCGTCACACACCAGGGAGTTCTAGGGTTCTAACTTTTGCCAAAGGTGTGAACTAGGAGTTGTTACACGTTAATATACACGGATTAACATTCTGGGCCCGTAATGGGCTTTGGCGAATCAGATGGGCCGGCGAAACAAGCTTTGTTTCGTCAAAAGTGGGCTGGCGAAACAGGCTTCTGTTTCGTCAAGGTTGGAGTTGGCGAATCACCTGATTCGTCGAGTTCATTCAAGTGCTAAATGATCTAAGTTTTCTGATAAGTCACAAGTTACACATATACAACCAAACACAATTCGTTTCATTAAAACACAACGTGTGCAGTTACAAGTCAACCAAGTCAAACAGTCAAAGTCAATGGTCAAAGTCAACGTGCATTAAATACAAAATGGAAGTCGAAAGGTCGAGTTGTCACAATCCTCCTCACCACACACAACTCTACCATTCCAACCAACTTAAACAAACAAATATATCTCCAGTTTACCCCAAAATCATGTCAATAGGTGATCAATTTGCTATAAAACAAAAAAGTCAAAATTAGGGTTTATAACATATTTAGGGTTTTTTCTTACCATAATATCATAAATTGAATCAGTTAATGCATCATCAGACATAATTCTACTAAATCCAACCAACTCTCCAGTCATAGGAGTTGACTAAATGACTTGCCGGCAACAAGTTCCGATGGAACGAATGGTTGCAGGTACTACAAACGACGGAATTGTGAGAAACGGTGGAACGAATGGTTGCAGGGAATATTGGGGGAATTGGTGGCCGTCGGTGGCGGTGGCGGACGAATGTTTGCAAGTATACACAGATCTCATAATTTGTTAGGGTTTATATCGGATAAAGTTGTGGATATTAATATTGGGGGCGTTGGTGGCCGCCGGTGGCGGTGGCGGAGTAGTGGTTTGTAGTTGTCGAATATTATCGCTGGCGAGAGGTGCTGGTGATGGTGGTCGTGCGGTTGAGAGAGAGATAAGGGAGTGAGAGAGAGATAGATGAGGAAGAGAGGAGAGTAACCAGTGTGTGAGATAATATATATATATATATATATATATATATATATATATATATATATATATTAATAAAAAATAATATGTAGGGGTATTTTAGTCTTTTAATGAAAAACTAACAGAAAATTCAAACAAAGTTAAAAAATTGGACTCAAATGGTTAAGAAAAGTGGCTATAGGGACTCAGGGCGTTAAACATTTTGATTTTAGAATCAAGTGGTTAAAACCAGTAAAACACAGGGACTCAAAAAGTAATTTACCCTAAAATATATATACTTCACTCACATCAAGTTTTTGGCGCTGTTGCTAGGGACGCAACATGTCTTGAGAACGATTTGAGTTACTTACTTTGTAATTTGTGAAAATTGTATAATGTTTTTTCTCGGCTTAGGAAGATCGCGAACCTCCAATAGATTACGTGCCTTTGCAAAGCGTTTTCCGCCGCCGGTTGATACTAAAGTGACAAACAACAATATCATGACAAACAACAATAATACCTACTTGAAGTCAAAAGTGATTCAACAATACATCTATATCATATACTAATGAAACAAGAAATTGATATATAAATCACATACAATGAAACAATGGGAAAGCTGGAAATGATGACAACCATAGCAGTAGTTTTAGTGAAGTAAAAGTTATACAAGGGATCACAAAAGCAGTTCTCTATGGATGAGGTAGGGAAGGAATAGGAAAGTCCTTGGGCAACTCAGGAATGGTGGGTTTAGGCAGTTCATGGACTTCTGGAACCTTTGGTACTTCGGGTTTTGGAAGAGTTGGAAGCTCTGGCTTTGGAATTTCAGGAAATGTAGGCTTGGGAAGCTCGGGAATGGTGGGCTTTGGAAGCTCAGGAACTTCTGGCTTCTGTACCACGGGGACCTCGGGCTTTGGAACCTCGGGAAGTGTAGGCTTGGGAATCTCAGGAATGGTAGGCTTCGGAAGCTCTGGAACTTCAGGCTTTGGAACCACAGGGACCTCAGGCTTTGGAACCTCGGGAAGAATAGGCTTGGGAATCTCAGGAATGGTAGGCTTTGGAAGCTCTGGAACTTCAGGCTTTGGAACCTCGGGAAGTGTAGGCTTGGGAATCTCCGGAATAATGGGCTTTGGAAGCTCAGGAAGTGTAGGCTTCGGAATCACAGGAAGTGTCGGCTTTGGAATCTCTGGAAGTGTCGGCTTAGGAAGATCGGGAATCTCCAAAAAATTACGTGCCTCTGCAAAGCGTTTTCCGCGGCCGGTTGATACTAAAGTGACAAACAACAATATCATGATGAACGAACTAACCTTGTAACAGTCCATTGATGTTATAAAAGGAGGAGATTAGAGCAGTATGAAGCTAGGAAAATATTTTAAGTTGGCTTGAGGATGAATATCCAACCATGTGTTAAGTTGATTTATATAGAGTACGTGGTATGGGGGTAATGGTGATAAGTAGACAAGTTGGTTGAAACTGGTATAGAAATAGGAATGTTAGCTCAACTTCTAAAATACCAAGGTTCTTTCCTCTCTCTATCTTTCTCGAGTAACCGAAGAGTCGCCGGAGTGTTACCGGAGCTTGCCCGTCGACATAGCGTGTGAGGTCCCGAATCTCCCCCGGTAGGTTCGGTCTGCACCTTGCTTTCTATCTTGACCTTGCATCTCCTCCACTCGGCCATTTTCCTTTCTTTTCTGAGCACGTGGTTAAACCTCCTCTACCCTCTCTTCCCACAGTGGTTTCTGGATCTCTTCGGGGCTTAGCGGGTCTGATATTGGTCGCGGCTATCTGAGTATAGTTGAGCTAGATCGATTCGAATCCCATTAACACCCTTAGGGTCAAGTTGCCATTGTTTCGTTTGTTTTTTTTGAGGTGTTAGGGGAGCGTTTTCTGTTCTGTTGGTTGTGTTGGAATCAAAATGGCGTTGCCGGAAGACGGTGGGGAAGAACGTGATTATGGTGGTCCGTGGCATGATGTTCACAACCGGAAGAACAACCGAAGTAGGGGAGATGGTGTGGAATGGACCTTCTTAGTGCAGAATATCTCGGATAAAGTAACAAGAAATATCATGTGGAGGGCATTCCGACCGTTTGGGTTTGTATCGGATGTTTACGTGGCACGGAAAAGAGACTCCAGAGGCAGGTGTTTTGGATTTGTACGTTACATTGGCGTGGTGAATATGAAAGAAACACTGATGTCAATGAATACTGTTAGGATGTTTGATATGAAGGTTATAGTCTCGTTGGCTAAGTATGACAAAGAGCACAAGAAGATAACCTACTCCCCAGACGTGATGGGTCGATGTGAATGGAGGACGAAAAATGGGCAACAGAGCAACAAGAACAACTCGGGAGTTTATAGGAATGCAGAATGCCCCCAAAACCCTGAACAGTCAGCTGATCAAGATCCTAAACAGGCATCGGGTATTCACGAGGGTAGGTCATTTGCTGACTTGTTTAAAGGGAAACCTGTGGAAGAATGTCATGGGAGTAAAGTTATTACCGTACAAGGGAAAGGTTCATTATATCCCCTCCATTGTATTGGGAGGTCAGTAATCGGGTATGCCAAAGAAGTCATGTCACTAAGGAAAATGAAACAGGCAATGAAGGATGAAGGTATGACGGAAGTGGGATTATCGTTCGCTGGTGGTGTGACCTTTTTGTTAACTTTCAGGGATAAAGTAATGGCCAATACGTGCATGGATCTATACGTCAGTTTTTTCAAGAAAATGTTCTCAAAATACCACTTATGGTTGGGGGAGGATGTCCCTTTTAGCAGGATGGTGACCCTTAACATCATTGGTGTACCGTTCATAATCCGAGATAATACTCTGTTTGATAACATAGGGGGTTTGTTTGGGGAAGTAGTAGAAAAATCGTCGTTTTCGTGGCAAAATGAGGATAACTCCCTGGCATCGGTTAAGGTAATTACGTCCCAAGCATCCAAGATAGAAGAAGCGGTGGTCATTAAGTGGAATAATAGAACAACCGCAATCTGGGTAGTGGAGTCTACTAACCATTGGCAGCCAGTTAAGGATGATGATTCAGTAATGGATTCCCAGGATAATGATTTTGATTCAAACTCGGATTCAGACATGGAGTCGGAAGACGTGGATTTAGAAGATATGGAGGAATTAGAGGAGGGAGAGCTAAGGCAAGAAACGGAGAACGTAAATCGGAGTCAGGAGGATGATCGGAGGAGTGATCGGCCGGAAAATGTTCCGGTTATCGGAGACCAAACAGTTGGAAAGCAGGAGTCGTCGGAAGTCCAAGGGTCTGGGGGTTTTAATGCAGACGTGGGTTTTCAAGAATTGCATGGGGAAGAGATGGGGGAGGCGCACGTGCGGAATGATGATGCTTCACACGCGCCGACTTCTGATCAGTCAACCAAAATAAATTGTGGTGGGCCAAGTGAGGTTATTGAGGGTATGCAAAACTCTGGGCCTTTTGTTAATGATGCTGATACTAATCATAATGGCCCAGATGATGGGCCGGAAGACTTGGGCCCAATGTCGGTAAGTAACCTGGGTAAAAGAAATAGAGGTGAAAGAAGTCCACCCTCCATTGGGTCAACACAGGGTCCTTCACAGCGTATTTTCAATCATTCTGGAATTAATGACGGTGAACCTTTGGATCTCAATACTCCTAATCGGGAGATTTCGGGTAACATGGAGCCAGAGGGTAACGGTTTGAGAGACGGGCAGGAGGAAGATTCAAGTATACCCGTTCCGAACCCGGGTTTCGATGAAGAGGTAGAGGATACAATTAAGGTTGGGGCTCTTATTGGTTTGGATCTGAACGGTTTCGTGGCGGAGACAGAGACGCTTATTGTTGATGAAGGTGCTCAAAATGGTTTTCGATGAATTGTCTGTCAATCAATATTAGGGGGGTCAGGAACAGTCGGAAGTCGGAATGGATTCGGGGACTCAAGACTAGTCATGGGTTACATTTCATTGCCATACAGGAAACGAAGCTGCAAGATTCTGATTCGTTCATGTTCAATCAGTTATGGGGTAGATCCGAGTTTCATCTAGCTACGGTAAATTCACAAGGTAGATCAGGTGGTCTCGCATGTCTATGGTGCCCGTCCATATTCAGGTGTGTTGACATAATCCGAAATAGATTCTTTATCGTGGTTTCTGGTTATTTGTTGCCCTCAGGTTGTAGAATTAATTATATAAATGTGTATGCTCCTAATGAGGCTGCAAGTAGGCGGTCAGTGTGGTCAGAAATTTTGGGTGTAAGAAATGCAATACAAGGTCTATGGGTTGTGATGGGCGATTTTAATGAGGTGCGGGTTGCGAGTGAGCGTATGAATTCAGAATTCTCTGAAGCAAACGCTGAAGCTTTTAATCAGTTCATTCTTTCCGCTGGGTTGGTTGAATATAACATGGGCGGGGGCAATTTCACATACATATCAGACAATGGGCAAAAGCTTAGTAAGCTGGATCGATTCCTGGTGTGTTTGGGGTTTAGGGAGCAGTGGCCTAATGCAGCAGTTCTAGCCCTAGACAGAGGTGCATCGGATCATAGGCCAATTGTCCTGTCAACAGTTCAGTCTGATTTTGGTCATATACCTTTCAGATTCTTTAACTCTTGGTTTGAGTACCCGGGTTTTGCTAACTACGCCGTACAGATATGTGGGGAATTTTCATTTTCAGGTCCGGAGGATCTTGCTCTAGCCATTAAGTTGAGGTGGTTAAAAAATAAAATCAAGGCCTGGCTAAAAGTGGAAAAGGAAGCTCGGGAGGGTATTTATGGTATGAAAAAGAGGAGGTTGGTTAGTATTGAAAGTCTGGCAGAGGAAAGATTGCTTCTGGAAGGAGAGCTGGCGGAAAGAGCCGAGTGTAAAAACTTTGTGGCCGAATTTGACCGTTTAAAACAACTAGATATGAGGCAAAAATCTAGATCCAAGTGGGCCATAGATGGTGATGAAAATTCTGCCTATTTCCATCACATAATTAACGCGAATATCTCTACAAATAGATTGAATGGATTGTTGATTGATGGGGTATGGGTTACGAACCCTCTGGCAATTAAGGAAGCATTGTTTGAATTCTTCGACCATCAGTTCAAGGAACCAATGCCCAATAGACCGGAATTGGTATGTCCAAATCTGGCTACCATTTCGGACCATGAGGCAGCTATGTTGGAGTGTCCTTTTTCTGTGGAGGAAATTAAAGAAGCAATATGGGAGTGTGACGGGGATAGAGCACCTGGACCGGACGGTTTCAATTTTAGTTTCATAAAAAGATGTTGGTCGGGACTCCGGGAGGATTTTGTGAAACTATTTAACCGATTTTATGAAACAGGTTCCCTTAATAAAAGCTGCACTTCATCCTTCATAGCTTTGATCCCCAAGGTAAAAGACCCGTCGGGTCCGGTGGACTTTAGACCAATTAGTCTAATTGGTGTGATCAACAAAGTGATCTCAAAGGTTCTGGTAAATCGACTAAAAGGGCTTATGGGAAACTTGATTTCAGAGCAGCAATCAGCGTTTATGGCCGGAAGGAACATCATGGATGGACCACTTATTCTCAATGAGGTGCTCAGTTGGCTAAAGAAGACAAAGAGGATCGGGATGTTCTTTAAAGTAGACTTTAATAAAGCGTATGACTCTGTCAACTGGAGTTTTCTCAACTCGATTATGGCACAAATGAACTTCCCAAGCAGGTGGAGGGGATGGGTTATGGCCACGCTGTATTCTGCCAGAGCCTCTGTACTGGTAAACGGGTCACCAACGAGAGAGTTCGATTGCTCTAGAGGTCTCCGTCAGGGTGATCCACTATCACCTTTCTTATTTGTCATCGTTATGGAGGCCCTCACTGGAATAATGAAAAAAGCAGTGTCTATTGGTCTGTTCAAAGGGATTAATATCTCTAGTGAGGGGCCAGTTCTTTCTCATTTGTTATATGCAGATGATGTGATGTTTGTTGGCGAATGGTCGAGGGTAAATGCCGTCAATTTAAGACGGATTATGAGGTGCTTCTACCTAGCTTCCGGGTTGAAAATAAACTTAGCTAAATGCAACATTTTTGGTGTGGGAGTTGGTGAAGAGGAAGTTCAAGATGCGGCCCTCCTTCTTAGATGTAGACAAGGTACGTTTCCGTTTAAACACCTTGGTTTAATGGTAGGAGCGAATATGAATTTGGCTCGGAATTGGAAGCCGGTACTTGATACATTCAGAAGTAGACTATCAATATGGAAAGCTAAAACACTTTCCTACGGTGGGAGGATAACACTTATAAAATCGGTGTTAAACTCATTACCGACCTATTATTTCTCTTTGTTTAAAGCACCAATAAAAGTTCTTGATGCGTTAGACAAGATTAGACGAGTCTTCTTTTGGGGTGGGTCAGAAGAAAAGGCGAAAATGAACTGGGTTGCTTGGGATAAAACGATTGGCCTGGTGGAATATGGGGGGTTGGGCTTTGGATCTCTTAGGGATGCAAACTTGGCTATGTTAGCGAAGTGGTGGTGGCGGTTCAAAACAGAAAAAAATGGGTTGTGGAGACGGATTGTTTGGGCAGTCCACCATAGGTCAAGGGAATGGAACGACATCCCGGTGAAGGTTTCATTACCGGGGCCGTGGAAGAGTATTCACAGTGTTAGGCAGTCATTATTGTATGCCAATATCGATCTACACCAGGATTTTTCAGCGGTGGTGTGCGGCGGGAATAATGTATTTTTTTGGTTGGATAAATGGTTAGATCAATTGCCTCTATATGTTAAATTTCCAGCCCTGTTCAAGGAAGAATCGGAAAAACAATGTATGGTAGCTGACCGGTGCGTTCGCGGTAGTCCTGGGCTGATTTTAAGCTGGGCCTGGTCTCGGCCTGTACTCGGTTCTGAAGCTGCAGATCAGCTTCAACTGCTGTTAATTATGCTCGAAGGTTGGGCTAGTTCAGTCGGCTCAGATGTATGGAAGTGGCGACATGAAAAGGATGGTAAGTTCTCTGTTTCAAGTGTTAAAAAACTGCTTAGTTCTGTTAATCGAGTCAGGCCCGAGCAGATTTTTGAGTGGAATAACTGGGTGCCCAAGAAAATCGGAATAGTAGCATGGCGAGCGGAAATGGAGAGGTTGCCGACAAAGTCGGCGTTGGCTAGGCGGAATATCCCGGTTCAGAATCAATTCTGCGTTTTTTGTGGTGATTATGAAGAAACATGTGATCACGTCTTTGTCTCGTGTCATTTTGCACAAACCATATGGCAAAATTTGGCGGCATGGTGTATGATCCCACCGATCATTGCGTTTGGTATTAACGATCTGCTCACACTACATGTTTCGAGTTCGGCATCGAGAAAAAAAAGGAAAGTAATACATGCTCTCGTTTTGGTGACCTTTTGGAGTATTTGGAAGTCTAGGAATGAAGTCGTTTTTCGGCAACTCATTCCTAACACGACGAGGAACTTGGACGAGATCAAGTCGATGACATTTTTATGGGTTAAAAGCAGGTCAAAAGTGGCGTCGCTATCTTGGGAGGAATGGAGTCATTTTAATTTAAGCACTTTGATCTAATGTAATAGTTTGGTGATGTATAATGGTTTCTTGGTGTAAACGTTGTATATTTGGTGGTAGCTCCTTGCTACAATGAATAAAAATCTTTTGTCGGCCGTTCAAAAAAAAAAAGCTCAACTTCTCACCTGTACATGGTGAGTTGCCCATATGGTTGAAAAAACTGCATATTAGATTACTTATCTGGCAAGCTTCCGTACAGTCCCTTTGACTTCTGCTAGCTAGTTAATTTAAATATATTAACTAATATTGTAACAAGTTGTTTCTTGGTAAAAGAGACATAAATGATAATGTCAGACTAGTTTTAAGATGCAAGGTTTTGTGGATATTGAATATATTTATCATGAAACAAATTTCAAATATGGTTTTATTTTCTACCACCAAAGTGAAATTTCGGTTTTTCTTTTTTTAATTTTCAGTGAGGCATTTGCAGCAAGGCATTATATTCTGAATATTTAATACACATAATAATATTATGTAAACACGTATGAAATCATTTCCTCTCCAATTGAGAGTTGAAACGATGGTGGCCTATGTAATAATAGGGATAACAACTTTAACAAATAAGAAACGTTGAAAGAATTATCTACGGATGGGATAAGGTCACCATTTGAAAGTCTACATGTAATTTAGAAGGTTCGATGATAACCTGGATTTTGTTTGTATCGTCACTTACGGGTTCCCAGGACCATTGGAACGAGAACGAGTGTGATGGCAATCGTAAACGTAATCGTAACAAACATGGCACCAACTAGTCTTCATGATAACAATTGAATAAAACAAACTGTAAACTGAATTTGCAGTATCAAACTAACCGAATTAAATGAACAAAACTTGAATTGCAGAAACTTGATTATCAGGAACTTGCATTACAGACACGTTGAAGAAACTGAAGTTGGGAACCGTATATATATGAAACGAACGGGTGTGTGTGGGGAGTCACGTCGTTCATTGAAGGGATGCGATGATTCCCTGATAACCGTTCATACGGTTATTTCCATACACGCACGCCGTTTCAAGATAACCACGGCCCAATCCTTCAAGTTACCCAATATTACATTAGACCTAATGGATTTAATATTCGACCCATACTTACATGTGTGGCCTCAGGCCCAAGTCGCAGACATAAACAAATAAAACATAAATTGTTTGACTCAATACGTAAGCTAATAACATAGATAAACTACCGGCCCGAAACCGTATCCATTCAGATGATCTTGATTAAATTTGATCTTCATTCACCGCCCTAAGCAAGAACATCTGAGTCTTCCAATCTTGATCACTTGTTCTTGTTGTTGTCGGTGACCTCGACCACGATCACCAAGTCATCATCGCTTGAATCGTCTTCAATCCAACCATTGCCTTTTTCTTCAATCACATCGCTTGCTTCCTTCTCTTTCTTGCATTTCATAAAGTCGAAATACCATTCAACCAATTCCAAATAATAGATATAAGCAATTTTAACCACTTGTGCGTCATCCGGTTCATATCTCCACTTGAATGCTATCTCGTCCCATGTATCGTTTTCCATCACCTTTTTGAATCCACCTTCGACCCTCACAACCAAACTTACTTCACGCCCATCAAGTAAAGTAGGAGGCATAACACGCTCCTTAAGATACCAAGAAAACTCAGTATAAACGAAATGATTATTTCTTCAAACGTAGCATCGTGGAACCTTTGATAGTTTGCCAACTCTCCGTGAAGTGTGATGAGATCAACCGTATCTAGGAAACTTTCAATTATAATGTCGTTTTCGACGACATCTTCTTCGAATTGCGAGAGTACCACCACCCTTTCTCGAAGCGCCTCCTTTGACTCGGACGGGTTGTCCTTCAAACCCTCATATTAGATAATGAAACCCGTTTTTATCTTCTTTGAGTATATGACTTCCTTCTTGTTCGTACCCGACGAACCTTCACCAGAAGCCTTCTTATTCTTTTCTTTCTTGAATTCTTTCTCGTAGTAATCTTCGATGGTTTCTTGTAACTTTGCTTTTTCTTCCTTATGACCATTGTCGACACCGAGATTGTCATAAAACTTATTGAGATATTCTTGCTCGAGATCAACTTCTGATTTGTTCTCAATAAAATCAAAACCCTTTGCTCTACTACCGAACATCTTTTTCAAGAGACACGTGTCACCGGACGTGAGTGACTCGATTCCTTGGTGTAGTAATTGTTCTAGACTGAAGACGTTTTTCTCGAGACTAGGCACATAACTAACACAAGGAACTATCTTGTCTTTCCCGTCTAACGGAATTCTTACTTCACCAATACCGTGTACAAAAGAGAAATCCTTTCTTTTCTCATTTGTAACCAACCCGAAATGTCTTTTGAAACATTTGAATACTTTCTTATTTCCAGGCATGTGCGTTTTGTAACTTGGGTCTACCACCCAAATTGAGTCCCAGTCTCCTCCGCAAGTGTCGTTAACAAGATAATCACTTTCAACGGGTAAGGGTGATAAGTTAACGAACTTACTTGGACAAATTGATGCAATATGACCGAACTCTTGACATTTGAAACCCGGATTCCCGCTTTCCTTGGTCTTCCAACCGGCGCGCTGCCCTTCTTGCCGGATTTCTTCACGAAACCTTTTGCAACCATTCTCTTAGGGAAATTCTTCACGGGTGATTTCCAAGAGCGTGTGGTTGGCTTCCCCTGCGCTACTTTTTCGACCATTCCGCCCGGCCGCACTTTCCACCACTCCTTCCATCACCGAAATTAGTCGCCACCGATTTACCCATATCTCCCTTCAAACGGTTTCCGTTACCATCATAATCGTTCTCTGCCTTCACAGAACCTTCGGCTCTGATACCAATGTTGTTATCGTCACTTACGGGTTCCTAGGACCATTGTGAAGGAGAACGAGTGTGATGGCAACCGTAGAGGTAATCGTAACAAACATCGCACCAACTAGTCTTCATGATAACAATTGAATAAAACAAACTGTAAACTGAATTTGCCGAATCAAACTAACCGAATTAAATGAATAGAACTTGAATTACAGAAACTTGAATATCAGGAACTTGCATTACAGACACGTTGAAGAAACTGAAGTTGGGAACCGTATATGAATATTGGGGGCGTTGGTGGCCGCAGGTGGCGGTGGCGGAGTAGTGGTTTGTAGTTGTTGAATATTATCGCCGGCGAGAGGTGGTGGTGACGGTGGTCGTGTGGTTGAGAGAGAGATAAGGAAGTGAGTGAGAGAGATAGATAAATGAGGAAGAGAGGAGAGTAACATAGTGTGAGAGATAATATATATATAAATAAAAAATAATATGTAGGGGTATTTTAGTCTTTTAATGAAAAACTAACAGAAAATTCAAACAGAGTTAAAAAATTGGACTCAAATGGTTAAGAAAAGTGGTTGTCTGGACTCAGGTGGTTAAACATTTTGATTTTCGAATCAAGTTGTTAAAACCAGTAAAACACAGGGACTCAAAAAGTAATTTACCCTAATATATATATACTTCACTCACATCAAGTTTTTGGCGCCGTTGCTTGGGACGTAACATGTCTTGAGAACGATTCGAGTTACTTATTTTGTAATTTGTGAAAATTGTATAATGTTTTTTTCTCTACTTGTTTTATTTGCCTTTGTGTGACTATTTGAAAAAAATAATAATAATTATTTCCTGGATATTTGTATTTTTGTATATATAGTGCAATGTATTTCTTCTTTTTCCTTACTTGCCGTGTATGTCCTCAACCGCCACCGTTGAAATCATTGAGCCTTTGTCGGAGCCGGAGCGTAATATTCTTCATCGAAGACTGCGGGAGCGGTCCCGTGTGGTAGCCGCTACGATTGACGTAGACGCAGCGGAAGATGACACATTCTACGAGGTTCGAGTAGAGATGGCGGATGATGTGTGAAAAGTGTAGATACTAATATCGAAACAAGTTTTAAAATGGGAATCACTAGACTACACCATACACAATCGACAAGTGTACCAATCACAATGTAGTAAGTAGGCAAGACCGGATATCAATCCATGGAAATATGCTGCAACTTTCGATATTGAACCTCTATCGACTCCTAGCCTATTTTAAATTGAGATTTGGGATTTGGGATTTTTAATTTAAAACCAATAAAACAAATAATACGAAAACAACGCAAACAAGCAGAATGATGAACTGACTGAACAACAGACAATGATGAGAAAGAACTACCCAGGCTTCAAATCCCTATAACCATACAATAACCTCTAATCCTGATGAATGACTAAAACTTCATATCTACTCAACAACCCCCCCCCCCCCCCCCCCCGCGCTAAGGATGTTAAACCAAAATAGAAGATGGAACAAAGTGATGAAATGCCAAACTGGAAACGACTCATCCTATCGACACCGAATCCCATAACTTTTAGATTTAAGGCAACTCAGGTACCAAAATCCTCCAATTGTGAAGCTAAACCTGCTAAGATAACTGAGAACAGAGGAAACTCTAAACGCGAATAAGCAGCAAGATCCGAGTTATGGTCATCTAGACTGCCAACCAACGCCCAACTATTAACCTAGCAATCCTGACTCGTCTCTCGAGTTGCTAGTAAAAGATGCACACAATACACAATACTTAGTTGATTTCAATCAAATTAGTTAAACCTGAATTATGTATAATCTCAAGCTCGAGACTGAAAACCTAATAGATTAACGGACCTAGAATGATCTAAATAGTTCTAGACCAGACTAACAAATCGCCTAACCAAACAATCAATCACAACCAACAAAATCATACAAATTCATAAACAAAAATCTAGTAGGAATACGTAAATTATCATAATTTAGTCACTAAATCAAAAGAAAATAGTAAAAGCGTTAAATCATAGTTCATCTAGGCCTAGGTATCATGAAATGTTTAGCTATTCATGTTCAAAGTAACAAAAACGAAATCAAAATCAATCTCAAACATCATAATGATAAGTTCTAAACTCGTTAAAAGCATAAAACAAACCCAAGCAGCCTCCACTCTCAAATCCTCCACTCCCAAACCTTTTCAGATCTTTAATCACAACTCCAAAATTCTCCCTCAACTGCTCTGGATTCTTTAATTATGAGTTACCCTCAAAACCAACCGCTCTAGGGCTAGCCTTTGACAACTGTAATTAACATAGGCAAAACACAAGTAATGATAGTCAAACTCCATTGAGGTATATAAGTGAGTTCTAATACAAACCATTAGTACAACGTATCTTAACAAAGTAACAATACTTTTCAATTTCGTCATCTTCTTGCGTCGACGACCCGCAATTTTTCTTAGTATTGACCTCGGCGGCGAGTTGTTGCATGTTTTCAGTCATTAAGAATGTGGTTGCTGACATTAAACCTTTTTGTAATAGAATGGAACAAACATGGATGTTGTTGAAAAATAGCGTGATGGACACATAATTATTGTATGACCAAGAAAGACGTGCGATGTTTAGTTTGACACTTAACCCTAAGGATTTGATTTGAGCGTTTCTCTACTAGGATTTCAGGTGAATTTAATAAGTGATTTTATGTATTAAACTGTAACGCTTGGAAATCATAACTTGAATAAATTTGAATAAAATGCTATGATTTCACTACTAGAAAAGTGCCTACTTTGTGACAGCCAAATTTGTAGAAAATTGGCCTTACTTACAGATTTGCTACAAAAATTTTCGTGCAAAATATGCTTGTCGAAAATCAGGATAGCTACAAAATTCTGACAAAATTTCTCACAAATTTTCTACAAAAATTTATCGTCACAAGCATTGCCATAAAACACCTACAAACCGGTTTTTTATGTTTTTCCTACAATTCTTCCACAATTATGCCTATTTTTGTATTTTATTTTATGATATTTTACTTTTAAAATTAATAACACTAATGAGAAAAATTATCCATAATCATTACTAATTATTTTTATTTTACGACAAAATTCCTACAAAATTATAAAACTTTCTCTTAACAGTTTGCTACAAATTTCCTACAAATAAAAAATGTATTTTTTTAATTTGGCGACAAATTTCCCGCAACTTAAAAAATGTTTTTTTTAACTTTTGTGACAAAATTTCTACAAACCAAAAAAAAAAAATTAAACGTTGCCACAAAATTCCTACAAACCAAAAAAACAAAATTTAAAGGTTACGACAAAATTCCTACAAACAAAAAAAAAACAAAATTTAAATGTTACGACAAAATTCCTACAAACCAAAAAACAAAATTTAAAGGTTTGCTACAAATTTTCTACAACCCAGGAAAAAATCCTGCAGCTGTTTGCTACAAATTTCCTACAACCCAGAAAAAAATCCTACAGTTGTTTGCTACAGATTTGTGACAAACTTTAACAAATTAAAGAAATTAAATAAAACCATTTTTATGCAAAAAATGCAGCAAAATTACTATTATATTCCAAAAATAATTGCAGGAAAATTCTAAAAACATTAAAACAACATTCCGAAACATTCCAAACATTCCAAAAATTTTAAAACATTCCAAAACGCACAAAAAATTCCTAATTAAAAGCATTCAAAACTAATCCGATCTTTAACATTCTAATACTTAACAAGACGAGAGCTTTTACTTATTTCCGATGTTTTTGAGTTTTTCTTCCATAGCTTTCTGCCATGCCGCTTGGGCGGCCCGTTCTTTTTCGCGTTCTTCTTGAAACTGTTCGAAACGGGATTCTATTTTTTGTCGGGCCTCGCGTTCTTTTTCTAATTCCGACTGAACTTTTTGAAGCTGAAAGTTGTACAAAAAGATATAATTAATACGTATTAACAAAAACATATGGTCAAAATTCACATATCATAACGATTTCAAATATCGTATTATTGTTTATAAGTGATTCTCTCTGATGCAAGCTCTCCAGGAGAGGAAGAACACAAAATCATGTCGTTTATATGGCGTCAACGCACTTGCGAAGGATATGATCCGAATACGAGACATGTCTTGTATGGTCTGCTAAGCGAAACCACAACTTATTACTACTCAGTTTATATGCTATGCCAACTTGACTGTTTTGAATGTATTTTAGTTTTACATGACAAATGTGTTGAAAGGGTAACACTATTTTTACCTGGTGAACTTAAAGGAAATCAGTTAAGAGTGTGTTCTAACCTTATATTCTAACCTTATATTATACATGTCATTAGAATGTTCTTGTTGAACCTACTGCTCCTACACCAAAAAGTGTAAAGCCAAGGTGTGAAACTTAAGAGGCTGATTTTAGAAGCAACTTTTTCTTTCTGTGTTACATAATAAAAATCATATATAGTAAAAATCATTTCCTATATATTCTTTACATGGTTTGATTCGAGCCAAGGATTGAATGCCTTAGATCAAACCTATTATCATCTAGTGATAACTCTATTTCCTACTTATTTACATCTATTTCAGCAAACTCGTTCTACCCAATATCTTTTAAGTTTTTTTACCATATCAAAATAACAAGAATAAACAATGATACCTCCTGCGAGTGACGGGCATCATCGTTAGACCCGCAAATTCTGGATGATATTTTCCCGGTCACCAAAAAATCAGGATCAGAAGATCCTATGCCAAACGTCTTGCGACCCTTAGATTCAGGATGCAGACTCTTCCACAAATCTAAATCATCGCATTCTATGTCCCCATACAAATCTTCAAGTTGTTGCGCGTACGCGACCTAAAATTTTATCAAATGAATGTCTTCAACTCGTAAAAGTGTCAGAATAATTATAAATAAATGATAAAAAAGAGCTTACATATGAACGTTTTGCATGCTCGGTAACAAACTTTAACTGATCATAATCTTTTTCAGTTATCTCCCCATCTTTTAACATCTTTTTGCATTCCTTATTGGCGTGGGTCTATAAGAACACTTTCAGATATCCAACTGATTTACCATTTTCTTTATCCTACATAAAAACGAGTAATGTAACTTGTAAGTGTTAAATGAAAAGGTAGTTAATAAAAATCAGAACTATAATTAGCTGACCATGTTGACACGGTGTTGATCAAATCGTATTGACCTGCCTGTATGAAGGCATAAGTCATTTTTGCGGTTTGATCTCCCGGCTTCTGTCTTTTTTTGCCATTTCTCAGTGTTCCAGCTCGACCCCAGCCAGGTGCTCTGCCCCTTGGACCACGCCAGGGGCTGCCGCCCCTTGGACCCCAGCCAGGGGCTCTGCCCTCGGACCCCCGTCAAGGGGGCAACCACCGTACACTTCGAATTATAATAACTCAAACAAACGTGCACTCCCACACCTCCTAACTTGCTTAATGTGTATTATTATTCGCTTTGATCTCAAGTCACTCCCGATTACACTAAAATATCTAACACAATCATGTTCTATTATTTTTTTTGTACGTTATTACTATTGTTAGCATCCTATCATGTTGCATGTGCGGTATAGTATAGCATTTTATCATATAGTATCAAGTCGTACAGTATATGTATAGTATAGGTATCATATCGCATTGTGTTATCTAATACAACATGGTATAGTTTCATGTATATATTGGTATCGTATGGTATAGTAAGGGTGCTAAACATGTCGTGTTTGCGGGTTGATGATTTCAACCCGAACCCGAAATCGGGTTATACGCGAACCTCTTCAAAGAATTATTAGTTTAGACATAAAAGTGAAAATTACATATAAAAAACCCGATTCGATTAATCCCGATTAATTCCGAGTAATCCCGAGTAGTCGCTAGTCTCCACCTCAGCGGTCGACTAGCGACTAACGAGTTCTCCAACCTTGATAATAATAGATATATACACAACCATTTTCTATTATGTAACCACATTCATTTTGATATTATTATTATTATTATTTTCAATAATATAGTATTGTAATGTAGCGTATCGTACAACATCAGCATAGCATAGCATAGCATAGCATAGCATAGCATAGCATAGCATAGCATAGCATAGCATAGCATAGCATAGCATAGCATAGAATAGCATAGCATAGCACATCAGCATAGTATACTATATTGTATAGCATGGTACGATATGGTATGGTACGGTACGGTGCGGTATGGTATGGTATGGTACGGTACGGTATGGTACGGTACAATATAGTATGGTTTGGTATGGTATCGTATAATATACTATAGGATCGCATCGTACAATATAGTATCGTATAATATAGTGTTGTGGCATATTATATAGTATAGGATCGTATAGTAAAGTATAGTGTTGTGTTGTATAGTATAGGATCGTATCACATTGTACAATATAGTATCGTGTACAGTATAGTATACTATGTCGTATAGTATGGTACGGTACAGTATGGTATGATATGGTACGGTATGGTATGGTATGGTACGGTACGGTATGGTACGGTATGGTATCGTATAGTATACAGTAGTGTCTTGTCGTGTTGTGTTGTGTTGTGTTGTGTTGTGTTGTGTTGTGTTGTGTTGTGTTGTGTTGTGTTGTGTTGTATTGTATTGTGTTGTGTAGTATAGGATCGTATAGTATAGTGTCGTGTTGTGTAGTATGGTATGGTATGGTATGGTATGGTATGGTATGGTATGGTATGGTATGGTATGGTATGGTATGGTATCGTATCGTATCGTATAGTATATAACTTTAACATTTTATTTTTTTAAATTATTTTTTTTCTAAATTGATAAGTAACAAATAAATTAATTTTTTTTGTAGCAAATCTGTAGTAAATGGTGTTAGCTTGCTACAAATTTTCGACAAATTTGACATTTTATTTTTTAAAATTTTTTATTTTTTCTAAAATTGATAAATAAAAAATAAATTAACATTATTTGTAGGAAATCTGTAGTAAATGGTGTTAGTTTGCTACAAATTTACAACAAATTTAACATTTTTATTTTTAAAATTATTTATTTTGTTAAAATTTATAAATAAAAAATAAATAACGGTTTTTGTAGGAAACTTGTAGCAAGTGGGATCAGTTTGCTACAAATTTTTGACAACTTTAACATTTTATTTTTTTAAATTATTTTTTTCTAAATTTATAAGTAACAAATAAATTAACTTTTTTTTGTAGCAAATCTGTAGTAAATGGTGTTAGTTTGCTACAAATTTACAACAAATTTAACATTTTTATTTTTAAAATTATTTATTTTGTTAAAATTTATAAATAAAAAATAAATAACGGTTTTTGTAGGAAACTTGTAGCGAGTGGGATCAGTTTGCTACAAATTTTTGACAACTTTAAAGTAGCCATCAAGCGTTGGGCTAAATCCATCAGAGTTGCATAGGAAAGTGAATCTGATGTTATTAGAGAAAAAGTTGCTGACTTTGAATGCAGGTTGGAGTGGGGGTTGGCTTTGGAAGAGGATCTGGTGGAAAATATCGATCATAAGATTCATTTGGCAGAGCTGGATAGGCAAAATAATTTTGATCTAAGGCAAAAATCCAAAGTTAAATGGGCTTCAAAAGGCGTCGAAAACACCGCTTATTTCCACAGTCATCGATAGCCGAAAGTGTAGATCCAGGTTAAATGGTCTTTCTATAAATGGGGTTTTGTGCAGTGAACCAAGGAGGATAAAAGTGGAAGTCCTTAAGTTTTTTGCAAATATAAAGAGCCGATGCATACTAGGCCCAACTTTGTATGTCATGGCATCAATCGGCTCACAGTGGCGGACAGAGATATGTCGTATTCCCCTTTCTCAGCGGAAGAAGTGAATGCTGCGGTTTGCGATTGTGAGGGCAACCGGGCCCCGACGAATTCACTTTCCAATTTGTTCGAACCTTTTGGGATATCCTTAGCCAAGACTTTATTAAGGTTCTTTCGGATTTTCATTCCTCGGGTATGATTAGTCATGGGTGTTCGTCGGGGTTTATTGCTCTAATTCCAAAAGTTGTAGACCCAGATTCTCTTAATGACTTTCGGCCTATTAGCCTCGTTGGTTGCATCTCAAAAATGATATCTAAGGTTCTAGCTTGTCGGCTGAAGAAGGTAATTGGGGGGCTTATCTCGGATAATCAATCGGCCTTTCTTGCCGGTAGAAATATTCTAGACGGGCCGATGATGGTTAATGAAGTCTTATGTTGGGTCAAGAAATAAAAAAGGAAAACCTTTCTCTTCAAGGTTGACTTTGAAAAAGCTTATGATACTTTAAATTGGGGATTCCTTGATTCGGTTATGGGATCAATGAGTTTCCCGGATCTGTGGAGGAAATGGGTGAGTGGCATCTTTGCTTCGACTAGTTCGTCAGTCCTTGTTAAAGGATCCCCGACCTTCGAGTTTCAATGCCACCGGGTGGTTCGATAAGGCACCCGCTGCCACCCTCAACTATCACTTTGACGCCCATAACCCCCCAACTTAACACTTAGTGTGTTCTGTCATCACGTTGTTAAGTGATCGCTAACTTTTGATCTTGTTACTATACTTTTGAGGTGTCATAAGATCCCTATGACACCCCCAAAAGTATAGTACCAAGATCAAAAGTTAGTGATCAGTTAACAACGACGTGGTGACAGAATATACTAACACTGTGTTCCAGAGTTTACTAACAGAAGGAAAGGAAAGGAAACAAAAAGAAAGTAAAAATATTTTGTGTTCCAGAGTTTCATTTAAGGAAGGAAAAGAAAGGAAAATAAAACATGTGGTGTTCCCGAGTTTCATTTAAGGAAGTAAAAGAAAGGAAATGACAGGAAAACTAGGCTAAATTCTTTAATTTTTCTTTCCTTCCGATTTGGGAGGAAACGGTGGGAAAGACATCTTTTTTTTCCTTTCTCGTCCTTTCCTTTCTCACTTTTGCCTTCTTTTCTTATCCCTCGTTAAGTTAACTCGGGAACAGAGCATAAGAGTTAAGTTGGGGGTGACGGACGTCAAAGTGATAGTTGGCGGTG
Organism: Helianthus annuus; assembly: GCF_002127325.2. NCBI lineage: Eukaryota > Viridiplantae > Streptophyta > Magnoliopsida > Asterales > Asteraceae > Helianthus > Helianthus annuus. The sequence goes on from NC_035434.2 coordinate 140,510,805, forward strand.
GCCATAGCCAATAGCTAATAGTTAGAGGTGATAAAATTCAATAACCCTATAGCCATCTTCAGGATAGGATGGTTGATAGAGAAAAAAAAACTCTAATATAGATTAAAAGATGTGAAGTGGAAACTCGTATTAAATAATCGAAAAATCAAACCCAATGAATGACATAGATGGTTAATTATGAAAAGAATGATTTATTCTTGACAATTATTGGTTACACTAACAAGAATTAGTCGTTAAAAACACTTGGTGAACATGTCAGGTTTTGTAAAAACTCTCAGCTTATGAAATTTTCACTAATGCAATTTGAGGGTAGGAGTGCTCCACTAGTGATGGAATTCCATCACTCATAACATCCAATCAAGTTCCGCTACGTTATGGAGGTTCATTCCATCACTAGTGATAGATTTTACTAGGGGTGCCCATTACTAGTGATGTTTTTTTTTTTAAATATAACTTAACAATAAAACAATAAAATTATAAATTATAAATTTGATTTAAATAATGAACCAAACTTTAAGTGTTTGGGTCAAGATTGCTGGGCCTTCATCCATTTAAAACTAGCAAAGCCCATTTAGATTGCTGATAAGATATAAACATTTAGTCTCACTATGCTTTTCCAACTCTAACCGCCTTGAACAGAAATGGTAGCTCCGGAAGCGGCTCGCCATGGCAAGGTCTGGCTCGATCCCAATGAAGGCACTGAGATCTCCATGGCTAACTCTCGTATGTTACTCCTTTCTTTTCATTCAGCCCATTTAGTTAACCTGTCATAATCTTCGAAATTCCACGCGTGATGTCTATCACGCGTCATTTGATCATGCGTGAAATGTTGATGGTGGCGGAGGTGTATAACGCGCTATAACGCGTGAACATCAAAGTTCCACGCGGCGCCCGGGGTGCCCTTATAGCATGGATGTTTAGTGAAATCCTACTCGTCTCTGGTTGGTTAGTTTTGGCATTATTATTAGTAGAGAAAATAATCAAAAATAACATTTCAAAGTTTACCCACAAAACAAAAGCTGACCATCCATACTAAAGATCAAACTTTGGTAGTTAATATTTAGATCCGCACGTTGTGATGTGGTCCATTGACAGAGGCAAAGCCTTTAAAAACAAAGAGGTTGGAAAGGGAAGGTCTTGGGTTTAAATCCCATAGACGACAGGGGATTAAAGAAATTAACCGTTAAAAAAACGTTATTTCGATAAATTATAAGGACCATCCTTGTAAAAAATGTAAGTTAAATAACAAATATATACATTTTATATATTAAATTAATAAAATCATATACCTAATCCTCATTTGCTAGATTAACAATCGGCCATGTTTTTAAACATTAAGATGGGGTGGGCTAAACATTAATCCCTTCCGACCCCCTTTCGGTGTTCCGTCTAGACCCGGTAACCAAACTTCATATTGCTCGAACACCACCCAACCGCAACCGTCCTTTAATTTCCAAGAGATGGACCTGAGTATGTTGGCGTACGCACACATATTAGGCATGTCCCCGCAACCGTTCTTTCACGGTCCACACGGCTTTGCATTCATGGGCGGTTCGCAACCGTCTCAAGAACAAACCAAGCCCGACGTTGAAACGGTACCGGAGACACAACCCGAGCCCGTAGCTGAGGAGTCTCAACGCGGTAAGCGGTCTCATAAAAAAGGAGCCAAACGCTCCATGCCGGAATCGAACCTACCTAGCTTGGTCGAAAGATGAGGAGTACGCGTCAACACGGACGTAGCTCGACATATCGGAGGATCCCGAAGTTGGTAAGCGTTATTTAACTTTTTAAATAGTTTGGTAATCATTTTTATTTTTTATTTTCAAAAATATACAATATATTTGATTTGTTTTTTTTTAGCAGACTATCAAACTTCACCCATTTTTTGGAATAAAATTCATGAAACTTTTTCTTAAAGCGAGGGGTAAAGGTGAGTATCGGGACAAGGATTTGATATCAAGCAAATGGACTGATATAAATCACAAATGTCATCAGTTCCAAGAAGTTTTTCAATGCACGAGTGATCACTGGGGTAGCGGAGAAAACGACGCGAATATACTAACAAGAGCGTTGGAGGAGTACAACCAAACAAGAGACGTTTTTACACATACTTGAATTGTTGGGAGCTTCTACGCGGAAATCCTAAATGGTCTAACGTACCGAGCAAGACGTCTAGTGGTAGACGTAAAGCAAAATGGTCCAAAACATCATCCTCGGTTGATCCGGAAACACCCACTTCCAATGCTCGAAACATCGACTTAAACATTAATTTGGACGATGAGGATGAGGATGTCGAGTTGGCGCGACCGCCCGGTAGAAGAAGTGGGAAAAAAGGGGGAAAGATGGAGTCGTCTTCGGCTAATTTCGAAATGAAGCAAGATTTCGAAGAGATGAACCGACGCCTACAAGACATTCGAGACCTCGGTCATAGGCGTTTAGAGACAATGTAAGAAAGAAACGCTAAAAACAAACAATTTGTCGCGCTACGAGAATCGAGGCAAATGGAGAAAGAGATAGAATTTTTGTCTAAACCAATCGATCACCTCGTAGGAGACGCGTTGATCCTAGCGGAAATGCGTCGAACAAATCCGTAACACATACAGACTTTAGATTTTATGTTTTATTTTTTGCATTTTTTGAGTTTTTTTTTTAATTTTTAGCAATGTAGTTTTTTTATTTAATGAAATATTATTTGTTTAATTTTGAAAAGAAAAACAAAAAAAAAAAAAGAAATAATTGGTTGGGACATTATACCACTACACCCATTTTAAACAAATGACCTAATGTAGTCTGGACCGCCACATGACGAATAATGCCCAATGATAGGGCATTATCTTCACCTCCCACTACACTTGGTCTCATATCTCTTCCCTTAAAAAATGACGTTAAAAGTTATCAATTTTCTCCTTTAAACGTGATTATTGGTTTTTAAATTCTCGTATCAACATAAGGGGTAGAGGTTCCTATAAAAATGGTTTTTTGTGAGAAATGTAATAAAGAATGTACACCATTAGATCTTTGATCTAATAGTTAAGATCATAATGACAAAATTGTAAATAATGTTTACTATTAAACATATTATTTTTCTTGATTAAGGGTATATAGGTAAATTTAACATTTTTAAATTAAGAAACTAACAATAATGCACATGTAACTTCCTCCCGTCTTTTTTAAACGTCAATAACTTTTTATGCGTAACTTTTTTTTTTTAAAAAATTACACTATAATGACGAGCGTTTTTTTATCTTTAATATGAGTACCATATTGCTATATTTATATAGAGAAAAAAATATGTTTCGATCAGATGTTTAGTCTATGAATGGTGTTATATACTTACTGAATGGTGTTATATAGTTGCTAAATGGTTTTATATACTTACTGAATGGTGTTATATATACTTGTTAAATGGTGTTATATACTTACTGAATGGTGTTATCTACTTACTGAATGGTGTTATATAGTTGCTGAATGATTTTGTATACTTACTGAATGGTGTTATATACTTGTTGAATGGTGTTATATACTTACTGAATGGTGTTATATACTTACTGAATGGTGTTATATACTTGCTGAATGGTGTTATATACTTGCTGAATGGTGTTATTGTTGAGTATGAAGCCACTTGATCAAGTGGACATCAGAATCTCTGACAGGATAAGAGGATAAGGGGTAGGGGCCATTATTCAGAGAACTTATTTTGGGACAATTTTCTCTTTCTTCAATCTCTATATAATAGATTCATTTGTATTGTAAACCTTGTACCTCACCCAAGCTAAATATAAACTCCTAGTTACCCCTGGACGTAGGTCAGTTTAGACAGAACCACGTAAATCCTTTGTGTTCTTGATTGTAGCAGATTGTGTGAGAGCAAAGTATGTGTGGTGTGAGTTCGTGTGTGAGAGTGTCCGATCCTAACAGCTGGTATCATAGCTCAGGCTCGTGTTTTTGAACCGAACAGAAACCGAACAGAATGAACAGAAACCGAACAGAGAAACGAAGGTGTAGAAGAAGAAGATACCTGAAGGTGCAGAAATCTGAACTAGGGTTCCGGTTTGCATCAGTTTCTACCGGATTGTTCACGTCAGCCATTTTCTGTTCGAAGCCGCTATCGCCCACACCGCCGGATTCCGTCAGAATCACGGCCACCACCATCAGAATAGCCTCCACCGCCATCAGAACCGCCTCCAACGTCATCAGAATCGTCTCCACAGCCGACAGAACCGCCGACAGAACCGCCTGTCATCTTCCCTCCACCAGCCGCCGCCTAGGGTTTCGAATTAGAAACCATTGTTGCCGAATATCGCATCTAGGGTTTCAAAATCGAAGGTTTAGGGTTTCGATTTTGCTTGGGGTTTGCTGCATTTCAGAATGAGAGAAGTTTTTTTCTTTGTTCTGTGTGTAGGAAGAAGAAGAAAGACAGGCGTGTTTCATTTTGGTGGAGAAGTAACGGTTTTCAATTTGAACAGAAGGCCCCTCAACTTTAAAAGAAAATTGGGTTTAGTTCTTTTTATTTAATCCTTTGGCAGTACTAGCCAAACTTTTATTTTTTCAAAGAACTAAAATTTTTTGGGGCATTAGGCAGAAGGTTTAAAATTTTCAAGATCAGTTTTTTGTCCGGTTAAACAAGCAAATTTTCAGAGTATCGTTTCGTTGAAGATTGAAGAAACAGAACCGTAGACCAGTGCTTGTTTCGGTTGTTTCAGTTTGATTTTCGGTTTATTTTTTCGATTTTAGTTTCGTTTAGTCGTGCTTGAGTTATCATGGCAGAAGACGGGAAGGTGCAAATCGACAAGTTTAACGGTACAGATTTTAGCTGGTGGAAGATGCAGATTGAGGCATTATTGGTTCAAAAAGATCTTGATATTGTGTTATCAGGAGTTAGACCAGAAAGGGTGGAACCAGCAGATTGGGAATCAAAAGACAGGAAAGCCAGGGCAGTTATTACATTGGCGTTATCAAAGACTGTGGCATTCAACATCATGAAGGAAACCACAACTAGTGGCATGATGTTAGCCCTATCTAACATGTACGAGAAGCCTTCGGTAGCTAATAAGGTCTTTCTGATTCGAGAGCTGGTGAATACTAGGATGAGGGAAGGCAGTTCAGTCACAGAGCACATCAACAAGTTGAATTCGATTTTGGCCAGACTTGCGTCAGTGGGCATCAAATTCAAAGATGAAGTTCAAGCTTTGCTACTGTTATCTTCTTTGCCAGACAATTGGTCCAGAACTGTTACAGCGATTTCCAGTTCATCAGGTACCAACGGATTTACTTTTGAAGGGATTCGTGATTTTATTCTAAGCGAGGACGTCAGAAGGAGAAGTTCGAGTGGATCGTCGAGTGAATTACTGAATGTTGGCAGAGGAAGGAAGAATAACAGAGATAGTCGGAGCAGGAACAGAAATAGGAGTCAGTCTAGGGCTCGAGGTGATGTAACCTGTAGGAACTGCAAAGAGGTAGGACATTTTAGGAATCAATGTCCAAATGAGAAGAAAGAAGTTAACGCTGCAGTAGCCCACTCAAATGATGATGTTTTGATCTGTAGTGTGGAAAGCAATGCGGATTCCTAGGCTATGGATTCGGGAGCTTCATTTCACGCTACCCACAGCAGTGAAGCACTGCGAAATCTAAAAGAAGGTGATTTTGGTAAGGTAAGACTGGCGAACGATGAGGTTCTTGATGTGACGAGCATGGGTGACTTAGATCTAAAGACTCCAGTCGGTTCATGGACTTTGAAGGATGTCAGGGTGATTCCAAGCTTAAAGAAACAGTTAATTTCTGTTGGGCAGTTGGATGAATAGGGGCACGAGGTTAAGTTCAGGAACGGGCAGTGGAAGGTTCTAAAGGGAAATCTAGTCGTAGCTCGAGGAAAGAAAAGGGGTTCGTTGTATATGGTCAGTTTACCGTCTGAGGGAGTAACCGTCCCAGTTTAGAAGAAGACCAAGATCCGGTTCACAGAATCTCGTGGGCAGAAGAAGGCTTGTTTTACAGGAGAAAAACCTAGAGCCACAGGTCAGATTCAGATTGAACGTGCTAGGAAAGGTTCAGAGAAACCAGTCAGGGGTTTTCGTGGCAGTGGGAGCACATGTAGTGCTTTAGTCAGAACTCCCAGACGACAGTGGGTTAAGAGAACCAGTATTCCAGTGGCAAAAGTCTCTCCACTGAATTACCTGCTTTACTCGGAGAGTGTTAGTTCTCAGGTTTTCTCAGAATCAGGCAGTTCGTGTCAGTGGGAGCCGGTAGAGACAGAGAACGGGTCAGGGGCAGATTTAGCCATGACTGATGAGTTGAGGCTCAGTGGGAGCTTCAACGGGCCTTCAAGTTAATTGAAGAAAAGGCCGGGTAACTAGGAAGGAGCTAAGATCAAAAGGTTTTTTTTTTTTTACAGAAATGCAGATGCATAGTTGAAGCACAGGTGAAGATTATCACGTGGCTTCAAGTGGGAGATTGTTGAGTATGAAGCCACTTGATCTAGCGGACATCAGAATCCCCCTGACAGGATAAGGGGCAGGGGGCCATTATTCACAGATATTGTTTTGGGCCAATTTTCTCTTTCTTCAATCTCTATATAAGAGATCAATTTGTATTGTAAACCTTGTACCTCACCCAAGCTAAATATAAACTCCTAGTTACCCGTGGACGTAGGTCAGTTTAGACCGAACCACGTAAATCCTTTGTGTTCTTGATTGTGGTAGATTGTGTGAGAGCAGAGTGTGTGTGGTGTGAGTTCGTGTGTGAGAGTGTCCGATCCTAACAATAATATATTTACTGAATAGTGTTATATACTTGCTAATTGGTGTTATATACTTGCTGAATGGTGTTTATAGAGATCTTTTAAAAAAAATTCAGTTCCTATAATTAAGGTGACGGTTATGGGAAGTTTTTAATTAGTTGAATTAATGATAAAATTACTTGTTTACCCTTTTAAATTAATTTAGATTTAGAACACATGTCGTCTCCACAATATTTCTCACCTTTCTCACACTTTTAACCGTTTTTACAATAACCTTACCCTATATAAGGTATGCATAACTAGGGAAAAGATCAAATAGGAAGTTAATTTTCGCTAGGAAGGATAGGAAGCCATAGGATTATGACATGTGGCAAATTTTAAAATAAAGAGAAAGGGTATTTTAGTCAATCCAACTCCTTCTTCTTCCTTTTTCAAAACCCAGTAAATTCAAAAACCCACCATTTTCAAAACCCACCATCTTCAACTATTTCTTCACTTTCTATCTCAATAGTCACTACATTATAGTGTGATTTTCATCACCAATCAATGATTCAGAATTCGATCAACGTGTTCTTCAGCTTTTTTTTGAAGAAAACCCAGTTTAATTTCATAAAAAAATCTCGTTTTTTCCGGTGATTTTGGAGATAATCACTTGATTCATTCGATTCGAGCGTTGATAAGTGTTTCTATCATTCAAATTTTGTCAATTGATGAAGAAACCGACTTCGATCCATGTAAGAAATTCTTTAATTTCATTTTCATGATCTGGGTTTTTGATTTAGTTATTGCGTTTTACGATCTTTGCGTGGGGTCCGGGGGCGGCAGCCCCCGGTAGCGGGGTCCCAGGGGCGGCAGCCCCTGGCGGGGTCCAAGGGGCAGAGCCCCTGGCTGGGGTTGAGCTCATTTAGGTGTTTTCAGTCCATTTCGATTAAATTGCTGTACTAAAAACGCATCAGAAAAATTAATTTTCAATAAATTGGCTCATTTAGGTAAAACACATTTTTTAGGTGTTTTCAGTCCATTGCGTTTTAGAATGAGTCATTTTTAAGTGTTTTCTAGCCATTGCGTTTTACATATAAGACATTTCTTTGTGTTTTTGGTGCATTGCGTTTTAGAAAACAGACATTTTAAGTGTATTCTGGCCATTGCGTTTTACAAATAAGTCATTTCTTTGTGTTTTTTGTGCATTGCGTTTTAGGTAAAACACATTTTTATGTGTTTTTTGACCATTGCGTTTTACAAATAAGACATTTCTGTGTGTTTTCTGGCCATTGCGTTTTACAAATAAGTTATTTCTTTGTGTTTTTGGTGCATTGCGTTTTAGGTAAAACACATTTTTATATGTTTTCTGGCCATTGCGGTTTACAAATAAGACATTTCTATGTGTTTTCTGGCCATTGCGTTTTACAAATAAGTCATTTCTTTGTGTTTTTGGTGCATTGCGTTTTAGAAAAATGTCATTTTTTAGGTTTTTTTTCATTGCGTTTTACGTAACTGGTTGTTTTTCTATTGCGTTTTACGCAACTGGGTTAAAATTTTTTTTTTAAAATATAGCAAAAGTACACTCGTTTTAAAGATAAAAAAACGCTCGTTTTTTTGGTGCAATTTTTATAAAAAAATAATGTGGTATGAAAGAGTTATTAACGTTTAAAAAATGGGGGGGAATTGGAGGAGAGAGAAACTACTGGCTTGGATGGACTAGAATGCCCTTAAACAAACTCACGCGCCTCTTTTATTCCTTTGAATTTCCCTGATTTAATCTTAGCCCTTGATTAACTTAATGGATGGTCAAGATCACTTCCTATCCTTCCTAGCCAAATAAATTCCTATTGTATCTCCACCCTACATAACTATTGACGGAACTTAAAATAATATCTTATATTTATCGCTTCCTAAAACTATTAAATATTTAATAATTAAATTAAAAATATATAATAATAAAAAAAGCCCACATAGTATTTAATCTATCTCGATACATCAATTTACATAGATTTAGAAGTAGAAAACGAGAAAACCATATATTGATTTTTAAGCCGAACATGGTAGGCTCCGTATAAATTTTTTGGACCTCTAAATAGATCGTAAGGATTATTAATATTATAATTATTAACTAATTAAATTTTAAATTAATTGTTTAGATCGATGGAGATTAGAGGTGTTATATATGCGAATATTATAATCCAGAATTATGCAAACAATGCAGTGATATATATTTAGAAAATTCATGTAACCGTAGCATTAGAAATCTGGGTAGAAACATGCGATTAGTCAAAGTAACACAAGATAGAAACAATTAAAAAGAATATTACCAGTTCAAGAAAAATAGAAAAGACAATAATATTACCAGTTCAAGAAAATAGAAAAGACAGTAACACAAACAAGTATTATAAAAGTAAAAAAATATATAAAAAAGTAAAACATTTAATTTGTATTGATATTAGAATTTGAAGTATATATAACAAGGAGATGATTCAAATGAAAACCAATTTTAACGTGAAAACTCGAAAACTAACTAAAAAAGCCTAAAAAACACACAATTTTTTTTTTCAATTTTTTTTTACTAAAAATCGCTAGTTTTTGTATATAAAAAAACTTATTTTTTTTGTAGTACACATGTGTAATAATTCACATGTGTACTATTACACGTGCACTACAATTTTTTTTTTTAAAAAAAAAGTTTTTTTCATATACCTAAAATAGCGAAAATTGGTATGCAAAAAAAAAAAAAAAAATTGGTATATTTTTTTAGGCTTTTTTAGTTAGTTTTTCAAGTTTTCGCGTTAAATAGTGGTTTTCATTTGAATCTTCCGCATATAACAAGTAAATATAAGCTAAAAGAGGGTCCGATTAGCGGCCTCCTAAAAGATAACATATCATATCCTCATTTTCTAAACTTTAAAACCATTTGGCCCAAACTCAAATTTAAAATCCATTGGCCCATCGTAATAGTCGGCTCAGCTTAAATGTTTAAAAAAACATGAGCAGAAACAGCAAACCTTACCTCGTACAACGAAGCTCGATGACTACAAATAGAAAAAAAAAGAAAAAGAAAAATAATTATACCTGTATATTAAAATGCAATGTTTAGCTACACTGAATCTTATATTGACTTGTATGTGAGTCACAACTCAAACAAAGCTTTATAACTATATTGGGGAGAGTTGTGTTTTTTTTTTTTTTTTTTTTTTTTTTTTTGTAATTATATAATTTTTTGTTGTGGTTTTTGGTCGGTCCGGTTTGGGTTGGCTGGTTGTTAATGAAGTTTACTTTTCAAAAAAAAAAATAAATAAATAAATAACTATATTATTAAAATCAGAGCCGTCCACGAAAAGACTTGGGCCCAAAATTATGGTTAAGGGTAAATGAATTACAAAAATAAAAACATTGTGGTGAAGCATAGACTCGAACTTGAGACCTTTACATTATTTTGAGATGTTTTTTTACCACTACACCACTGGTACTTTTTTGCATAATAAATGGATAAATATACTAAATATATAATTTAATAAATATATACAAGCATATATAAAGACTTTTCGGGCCCTTTGAAATTTTGGGCCTAGGGCGTCGGCACGGGAATTGTCGGGCCCAGAGCCGGCCCAGATTAAAATGCAATGTTTAGCTATATTAAATCTTATTTGACTTGCATGTGAGTCACAACTCTAACCAAAGGTTGCCATGTGGTTGTTTTTCGCTTATAAATTTTGAGATACGATGCTTTAAAAAAATCCGTGCACACGCTGTCATGACGAGCTTATTTTTATCAAACATATAGATATAAATTTTATTACAAGTTTGGAGGTGATTAGCAAATTAGCAAGGATCACCTGTTTAAACTTGTGGCTAAGTGTCTAGATCGTTCCTAATCTAGAGATTTCTAAAAATAATCAACATCGCGATCTTAATTTTAAGCAGGCTGTGACATTCTCCCCCACCTAATCTGTCGAAGTCCTCGTCGAACCTTCATAGTACTTCTTGATCTCGTCCCAGATATGCCGTAGTGAATTTCCAGTTTCCCAACTCGTTTCGCTATCCCACAGATTCTTCCACTCGATTAAGTACTCCTTGTAACTTGGCACTCCTCAACGTCGGATGGTCCGGTCGGACATGACCTCGGAAACCTCTCGATCAAAAGATGTCACAGCTGTTGTTGGTGCCCGTTTAGCCACCTTACCAAGGGACGTTTGGGCCAAGTATGCTTGTTCATGCCATTCCTTTAAACTTTTGAAAGTAGTTGGACTGTTACCATCATCAGACGCAACTAAGGCATTTGGGATCAAAGGTTGACGTGCCATTACTATCTTGAAAGGACTCTTCCCCGTTGCCTCGCTTTTCTACATATTTTAAGATAATTGTGGAACATTTAAAAGTTTAGACAAATCTCATTGGTTAGAACTTACATAGTGGCGAAGGTACAACTCAAGTAGCGAGCGGACCCGTTTTGTCTGTTCGTCCGTTTGGTGATGAAATCAGTTCAATCGCAAACCGGTAAAGGCAACTAGTCTGACCGACCCATCTAAACCGACCGGCTTGGTATGTCATTATCCAAAACTATTGTGGGCGGTCTTACCTATTATTTAAAACCAATTTAACTACAGTTACCATTACTTGATTAGTGATTACACTATATTTAATTATTTTAAAACACATTGACATAGGTAGACGTTTAACAGGCGATAGTTATACGTAGGGGTATAAACGAGCTGGGCCGAGCCCGAGCTCGACTGGGCTCGAGCTCAGCTTGTCAAGTTTTTTTGAAGCTCGAGCACCACCACCATTATCATCCCCACCACTACAGCACCATCATCCCCACTACACCACCATCCGCACCATCCTCCTCACCACACACAACTCTACCATTCCAACCAACTTAAACAAACAAATATATCTCCAGTTTACCCCAAAATCATGTCAATAGGTGATCAATTTGCTATAAAACAAAAAAGTCAAAATTAGGGTTTATAACATATTTAGGGTTTTTTTTTTACCATAATATCATAAATTGAATCAGTTAATGCATCATCAGACATAATTCTACTAAATCCAACCAACTCTCCAGTCATAGGAGTTGACTAAATGACTCGCCGGCAACAAGTTCTGATGGAACGAATGGTTGCAGGTACTACAAACGACGGAATTGTGAGAAACAGTGGAACGAATGGTTGCAGGGAATATTGGGGGAATTGGTGGCCGTCGGTGGCGGTGGCGGATGAGTGGTTGCAAGTATACACAGATCTCATAATTTGTTAGGGTTTATATCGGATAAAGTTGTGGATATTAATATTGGGGGCGTTGGTGGCCGCCGGTGGCGGTGGCGGAGTAGTGGTTTGTAGTTGTCGAATATTATCGCTGGAGAGAGGTGCTGGTGATGGTGGTCGTGTGGTTGAGGGAGAGATACGGGAGTGAGAGAGAGAGATAGATGAGGAAGAGAGGGAGTAACCAGTGTGTGGGATAATATATATATATATATATATATATATATATATATATATATATATATATATATATATATATATATATATATATATATATATTAATAAAAAATAATATGTAGGCGTATTTTAGTCTTTTAATGAAAAACTAACAGAAAATTCAAACAAAGTTAAAAAATTGGACTCAAATGGTTAAGAAAAGTGGCTATAGGGACTCAGGGCGTTAAACATTTTGATTTTAGAATCAAGTGCTTAAAACCAGTAAAACACAGGGACTCAAAAAGTAATTTACCCTAAAATATATATACTTCACTCACATCAAGTTTTTGGCGCTATTGCTAGGGACGTAACATGTCTTGAGAACGATTTGAGTTACTTACTTTGTAATTTGTGAAAATTGTATAATGTTTTTTCTCGGCTTAGGAAGATCGGGAACCCCAATAGATTACGTGCCTCTGCAAAGCGTTTTCCGCCGCCGGTTGATACTAAAGTGACAAACAACAATATCATGACAAACAACAATAATACCTACTTGAAGTCAAAAGTGATTCAACAATACATCTATATCATATACTAATGAAACAAGAAATTGATATATAAATCACATACAATGAAACAATGGGAAAGCTGGAAATGATGACAACCATAGCAGTAGTTTTAGTGAAGTAAAAGTTATACAAGGGATCACAAAAGCAGTTCTCTATGGATGAGGTAGGGAAGGAATAGGAAAGTCCTTGGGCAACTCAGGAATGGTGGGTTTAGGCAGTTCATGGACTTCTGGAACCTTTGGTACTTCGGGTTTTGGAAGAGTTGGAAGCTCTGGCTTTGGAATTTCAGGAAATGTAGGCTTGGGAAGCTCGGGAATGGTGGGCTTTGGAAGCTCAGGAACTTCTGGCTTCTGTACCACGGGGACCTCGGGCTTTGGAACCTCGGGAAGTGTAGGCTTGGGAATCTCAGGAATGGTAGGCTTCGGAAGCTCTGGAACTTCAGGCTTTGGAACCACAGGGACCTCAGGCTTTGGAACCTCGGGAAGAATAGGCTTGGGAATCTCAGGAATGGTCGGCTTTGGAAGCTCTGGAACTTCAGGCTTTGGAACCTCGGGAAGTGTAGGCTTGGGAATCTCCGGAATAATGGGCTTTGGAAGCTCAGGAAGTGTAGGCTTCGGAATCACAGGAAGTGTCGGCTTTGGAATCTCTGGAAGTGTCGGCTTAGGAAGATCGGGAACCTCCAAAAGATTACGTGCCTCTGCAAAGCGTTTTCCGCCGCCGGTTGATACTAAAGTGACAAACAACAATATCATGATGAACGAACTACCCTTGTAACAGGCCATTGATGTTATGAAAGGAGGAGATTAGAGCAGTATGAAGCTAGGAAAATATTTTAAGTTGGCATGTGTTAAGTTGATTTATATAGAGTACGTGGTATGGGGGTAATGGTGATAAGTAGAGAAGTTGGTTGAAACTGGTATAGAAATTGGAATGTTAGCTCAACTTCTCAGCTGTACATGGTGAGTTGCCCATATGGTTGAAAAAACTGCATATTTGATTACTAATCTGGCAAGCTTCCATACAGTCCCTTTGACTTCTGCTAGCTAGTCAATTTAAATATATTAACTAATGTTTTAACAAGTTGTTTCTGGGTAAAAGAGACATAAATGATAATGTCAGACTAGTTTTAAGATGTAAGGTTTTGTGGATATTGAATATATTTATCATGAAACAAATTTCAAATATGGTTTTATTTTCTACCACCAAAGTGAAATTTCGGTTTTTCTTTTTTTAATTTTCAGTGAGGCATTTGCAGCAAGGCATTGTATTCTGAATATTTAATACACATAATAATATTATGTAAACACGTATGGAATCATTAACTTCCTCTCCAATTGAGAGTTGAAACGATGGTGGCCTATCTAATAATAGGGATAACAACTTTAACTGAGGGTGCAAACCAAACACAGTTAATAAGAACACACACGGAATAACCAATGATTCCATATCTATTGATTATGGATGAGTATAACCACAAACATATAAAACAATGTTTTAACGGACTATCACTAAGTCTCTCTGTGCTCATCTCAGTTTCACACAGAAACTATGAGAGCTATTTATACTAAAACAGACACAGACATGACGAAACGAAAAAAGGGCACGACGAAACAACAAAGTCGACGAAACACGTTCTGTTTCGTCGACATACAAGTGACGAAACACAATTAGTTTCGTCGATGAGGATCTAGGCCTAATTGAAGTTAAAGCCCAATGAGGAGAAACGGCCCATGTGAAGAATTACGGCCCTGAATGCATGTTTCGTTGACTAATCTTTCAATTTCAATGGCTATGACATCATCATGACATCACAATGATGATGTCATGGTGATGTGTCATCGGGAAATGTCGTGGCTCTCCGTGCTTCGCGTGTCGAACTCTGGGGCGCACGACGGAGGAATGTCGTGACGTCGGGCTTTAGCCGGACCTAACCGTGTCGAAACCAAGTCGAACCGAGCCGAGTCGAACCAAGCCGAGTTTCGTCCACACAAAGTGTATTAACAAACTCCCCCTTGGACGCTACTCGTGATGGTTCGTCTTCTGTGATTGTTCGTCTTCTGTGTCTTTCATGTCGGAGGATCTTCAAAGTCTTCACGCGTCGGAAGAAGAAAGTGTATCAACAAACTCCCCATTTAATTTAGGAAGTGTGTTAACAAACTCCCCCTTAGAATGAACTCTCCATTGAGTTATGCTCGTGAATCTTTTGATTTGAAAATTCTTCAGATCCTTGTGGTGTTGATGAAGGGACATCGGCAACTCTATCATCATTATCTTTTGAGTGCCTCCAAGTCGTGTCTTCATTCCAAAGCTTGTCATCGAACATGTTCTCCTCGCCTTTAGCATCTGCACATGCAAAAAATCTAAACGCATAATGAGAACAACTGCTCGGAATATAGTTTCCATAAACAAACGACACATGTGAGATCAAATCTCAATCAAACACCGACCGACAATAGTTTGAAAGTTTAGAAAATGATCAATTTTAATCCTTTAACTTTCAAAAACTGTCAAACTTCGAATATTTATGAAGATGCAATTGTTTTCCGGCTTACAATCAGGATTTTGGTTAGGATAGACTCGAGTTCCAACATCGGTCAATCAAAAATAAACTAGAAGCAAAATCTTTTTGGATTTTATAAAGTTTATATTAAAACACACCTAAAATCTTTTTCGAATTTTTCATTTTTCAAATGTAAAGACGGAAAACAATAAATAAATATATACAAAGATGCAAAACCTAAAAGCAGTAAATAAATATTTACAAACATTGTTTTTGCGAGTTTCGAGGATAAGAGAATCATATCAGTGTACGGTCACGCCAAAACGCTCTTGTTGTTCTTTTAGTTAACACTTAGATAAGCATCCTATAACGATTATCGGTATTGTTGTCCACGTAAGCTCAACTTATCAGATGTAATCATGGCGAGGGGATACGTTAAGGTATGAATTATACTTATAGACGGTGTTCGTCAACACACGACACAATCCCGTATCAAGGTATGCACGAGGGTTCATCTTACCGGTGAGTATACCATTTATCATCTGTTTGACCGTATATGATGTGAGATTCTCACTTATTTTGATTTGAAAACAAGCCCTATGTGATAGAATCACTTATTGATGAGGAACTTGATTTTCAGATGCATGAAGGGCACAAGAGCAAGTCCGTTAACAGGTCAGTACTTTCGTACAACAAAGAGATGAACTTGACTCCCGGATAAATGTGATATATTATCACTTATTTTGAGGGACATGTGATTGTTGATCACTTATTGAGGTCGAATGCAATATGTACACGTATGTATAGTATCATGGAAGATCTAGACTTACGTCCCCGTTATTTTTCGGTAAAAGATACAACCATGATACCCAGATGATAAGCAGCATAAAGATCGAATATCTCAGAACCTCGGCAATCTCTCAAACGAGTTCGCATGTCGGTAAGCGGTGCGGACCAAGACAACATTGACGAGTTTCAATTTGAAACAATCACGTGTGAGGTGATATTTGAGATCAACGTGTCAGGTCAAAAATAGGAAGTTAATTTTCGCTAGGAAGGATAGGAAGCCATAGGATTATGACATGTGGCAAATTTTAAAATAAAGAGAAAGGGTATTTTAGTCAATCCAACTCCTTCTTCTTCCTTTTTAAAAACCCAGTAAATTCAAAAACCCACCATTTTCAAAACCCACCATCTTCAACTATTTCTTCACTTTCTATCTCAATAGTCACTACATTATAGTGTGATTTTCATCACCAATCAATGATTCAGAACCCGATCAACGTGTTCTTCAGCTTTTTTTGAAGAAAACCCAGTTTAATTTCATAAAAAAATCTCGTTTTTTCCGGTGATTTTGGAGATAATCACTCGATTCGTTCGATTCGAGCGTTGATAAGTGTTTCTATCATTCAAATTTTTGTCAATTGATGAAGAAATCAGCTTCGATCCATGTAAGAAATTCTTTAATTTCATTTTCATGATCTGGGTTTTTGATTTAGTCATTGCGTTTTACGATCTTTGCGGGGGTCCGGGGGCAGCAGCCCCCGGTAGCGGGGTCCCAGGGGCGGCAGCCCCTGGCGGGGTCCAAGGGGCAGAGCCCCTGGCTGGGGTTGAGCTCATTTAGGTGTTTTCAATCCATTTCGATTAAATTGTTGTACTAAAAACGCATCAGAAAAATTAATTTTCAATAAATTGGCTCATTTAGGTAAAACACATTTTTTAGGTGTTTTTAGTCCATTGCGTTTTAGAATGAGTCATTTTTAAGTGTTTTCTAGCCATTGCGTTTTACATATAAGACATTTCTTTGTGTTTTTGGTGCATTGCGTTTTAGAAAACAGACATTTTAAGTGTATTCTGGCCATTGCGTTTTACAAATAAGTCATTTCTTTGTGTTTTTTGTGCATTGTGTTTTAGGTAAAACACATTTTTATGTGTTTTCTGGCCATTGCGTTTTACAAATAAGACATTTCTGTGTGTTTTCTGGCCATTGCGTTTTACAAATAATTCATTTTTTTGTGTTTTTGGTGTATTGCGTTTTAGGTAAAACACATTTTTATGTGTTTTCTGGCCATTGCGTTTTACAAATAAGACATTTCTATGTGTTTTCTGGCCATTGCGTTTTACAAATAAGTCATTTCTTTGTGTTTTTGGTGCATTGCGTTTTAGAAAAATGTCATTTTTTTAGATTTTTTTTTTCATTGCGTTTTACGTAACTGGTTGTTTTTCTATTGCGTTTTACGCAACTGGGTTTAAATTTTTTTTTAAATATAGCAAAAGTACACTCGTTTTAAAGATAAAAAAACACTCGTTTTTTTGGTGCAATTTTTATAAAAAAATAATGTCGTATGAAAGAGTTATTAACGTTTAAAAAATGGGGGGGGGGAGTTGGAGGAGAGAGAAACTACTGGCTTGGATGGACTAGAATGCTCTTGAACAAACTCACGCGCCTCTTTTATTCCTTTCAATTTCCCTGATTTAATCTTAGCCCTTGATTAACTTAATGGATGGTCAAGATCACTTCCTATCCTTCCTAGCCAAATAAACTTCCTATTGTATCTCCACCCTACATAACTATTGACGGAACTTAAAATAATATCTTATATTTATCGCTTCCTAAAACTATTAAATATTTAATAATTAAATTAAAAATATATAATAATAAAAAAAGCCCACATAGTATTTAATCTATCTCGATACATCAATTTACATAGATTAAGAAGTAGAAAACGAGAAAACCATATATTGATTTTTAAGCCGAACATCGTAGGCTCCGTATAAATGTTTTGGACCTCTAAATAGATCGTAAGGATTATTAATATTATAATTATTAACTAATTAAATTTTAAATTAATTGTTTAGATCGATGGAGATTAGAGGTGTTATATATGCGAATATTATAATCCAGAATTATGCAAACAATGCAGTGATATATATTTAGAAAATTCATGTAACCGTAGCATTAGAAATCTGGGTAGAAACATGCGATTAGTCAAACTAACACAAGATAGAAACAATTAAAAAGAATATTACCAGTTCAAGAAAAATAGAAAAGACAATAATATTATCAGTTCAAGAAAAATAGAAAAGACAGTAACACAAACAAGTATTATAAAAGTAAAAAAATATATAAAAAAGTAAAACATTTAATTTGTATTTATATTAGAATTTGAAGTATATATAACAAGGGGATGATTCAAATAAAAACCACTTTTAACGTGAAAACTCGAAAACTAACTAAAAAAGCCTAAAAAACACACAAATTTTTTTTTCAATTTTTTTTTACTAAAAATTGCTAGTTTTTGTATATAAAAAAACTTATTTTTTTTTTGTAGTACACATGTGTAATAATTCACATGTGTACTATTACACGTGCACTACAATTTTTTTTTTTAAAAAAAAGTTTTTTTCATATACCTAAAATAGCGAAAATTGGTATGCAAAAAAAAAAAAAAAATTGGTATATTTTTTTTTGGCTTGTTTAGTTAGTTTTTCAAGTTTTCGCGTTAAATAGTGGTTTTCATTTGAAAATCTTCCGTATATAACAAGTAAATATAAGCTAAAAGAGGGTCCGATTAGCGGCCTCCTAAAAGATAACATATCATATCCTCATTTTCTAAACTTTAAAACCATTTGGCCCAAACTCAAATTTAAAATCCATTGGCCCATCGTAATAGTCGGCTCAGCTTAAATGTTTAAAAAAACATGAGCAGAAACAGCAAACCTTACCTCGTACAACGAAGCTCGATGACTACAAATAGAAAAAAAAAAGAAAAAGAAAAATAATTATACCTGTATATTAAAATGCAATGTTTAGCTACACTGAATCTTATATTGACTTGTATGTGAGTCACAACTCAAACAAAGCTTTATAACTATATTGGGGAGAGTTGTGTTTTTTTTTTTTTTTTTTTTTTGTAAATATGTAATCTTTTGTTGTGGTTTTTGGTCGGTCCGGTTTGGGTTGGCTGGTTGTTAATGAAGTTTACTTTTCAAAAAAAAAAAATAACTATATTATTAAAATCAGAGCCGTCCCCGAAAACTCTTGAAAAAATTTAGGCCTCAGGCGCGGCGAAAAGACTTGGGCCCAAAATTATGGTTAAGGGTAAATGAATTACAAAAATAAAAACATTGTGATGAAGCATAGACTCGAACTTGAGACCTTTACATTATTTTGAGATGTTTTTTACCACTACACCAATGGTACTTTTTTGCATAACAAATGGATAAATATACTAAATATATAATTTAATAAATATATACAAGCATATAAAGACTTTTCGGGCCCTTTGAAATTTTGGGCCTTGGGCGTCGGCACGGGAATTGCCGGGCCCAGAGCCGGCCCAGATTAAAATGCAATGTTTAGCTATATTAAATCTTATTTGACTTGCATGTGAGTCACAACTCTAACCAAAGGTTGCCATGTGGTTGTTTTTCGCTTATAAATTTTAAGATACGATGCTTTAAAAAATCCGTGCACGCTGTCATGACGAGCTTATCTTTATCAAACATATAGATATAAATTTTATTACAAGTTTGGAGGTGATTAGCAAATTAGCAAGGATCACCTGTTTAAACTTGTGGCTAAGTGTCTAGATCGTTCCTAATCTAGAGATTTCTAAAAATAATCAACATCGCGATCTTAATTTTAAGCAGGCTGTGACATTCTCCCCCACCTAATCTGTCGAAGTCCTCGTCGAACCTTCATAGTACTTCTTGATCTCGTCCCAGATATGCCGTAGTGAATTTCCAGTTTCCCAACTCGTTTCGCTATCCCACAGATTCTTCCACTCGATTAAGTACTCCTTGTAACTTGGCACTCCTCAACGTCGGATGGTCCGGTCGGACATGACCTTGGAAACCTCTTGATCAAAAGATGTCACAGCTGTTGTTGGTGCCCGTTTAGCCACCTTACCAAGGGACGTTTGGGCCAAGTATGCTTGTTCATGCCATTCCTTTAAACTTTTGAAAGTAGTTGGACTGTTACCATCATAAGACGCAACTAAGGCATTTGGGATCAAAGGTTGACGTGCCATTACTATCTTGAAAGGACTCTTCCCCGTTGCCTCGCTTTTCTACATATTTTAAGATAATTGTGGAACATTTAAAAGTTTAGACAAATCTCATTGGTTAGAACTTACATAGTGGCGAAGGTACAACTCAAGTAGCGAGCGAACCCGTTTTGTCTGTTCGTCCGTTTGGTGATGAAATCAGTTCAATCGCAAACTGGTAAAGGCAACTAGTCTGACCGACCCATCTAAACCGACCGGCTTGGTATGTCATTATCCAAAACAATTGTGGGCGGTCTTACCTATTATTTAAAACCAATTTAACTACAGTTATCATTACTTGATTAGTGATTACACTATATTTAATTATTTTAAAACACATTGACATAGGTAGACGTTTAACAGGCGATAGTTATACGTAGGGGTATAAACGAGCTGGGCCGAGCCCGAGCTCGACTGGGCTCGAGCTCAGCTTGTCAAGTTTTTTTGAAGCTCGAGCACCACCACCATTATCATCCCACTACAGCACCATCATCCCCACTACACCACCATCCGCACCATCCTCCTCACCACACACAACTCTACCATTCCAACCAACTTAAACAAACAAATATATCTCCAGTTTACCCCAAAATCATGTCAATAGGTGATCAATTTGCTATAAAACAAAAAAGTCAAAATTAGGGTTTATAACATATTTAGGGTTTTTTCTTACCATAATATCATAAATTGAATCAGTTAATGCATCATCAGACATAATTCTACTAAATCCAACCAACTCTCCAGTCATAGGAGTTGACTAAATGACTCGCCGGCAACAAGTTCCGATGGAACGAATGGTTGCAGGTACTACAAACGACGGAATTGTGAGAAACGGTGGAACGAATGGTTGCAGGGAATATTGGGGGAATTGGTGGCCGTCGGTGGCGGTGGCGGTGGCGGACGAATGGTTGCAAGTATACACAGATCTCATATTTTGTTAGGGTTTATATCGGATAAAGTTGTGGATATTAATATTGGGGGCGTTGGTGGCCGCCGGTGGCGGTGGCGGAGTAGTGGTTTGTAGTTGTCGAATATTATCGCTGGAGAGAGGTGCTGGTGATGGTGGTCGTGTGGTTGAGAGAGAGATACGGGAGTGAGAGAGAGAGATAGATGAGGAAGAGAGGAGAGTAACCAGTGTGTGAGATAAAATATATATATATATATATATATATATTAATAAAAAATAATATGTAGGCGTATTTTAGTCTTTTAATGAAAAACTAACAGAAAATTCAAACAAAGTTAAAAAATTGGACTCAAATGGTTAAGAAAAGTGGCTATAGGGACTCAGGGCGTTAAACATTTTGATTTTAGTATCAAGTGCTTAAAACCAGTAAAATACAGGGACTCAAAAAGTAATTTACCCTAAAATATATATACTTCACTCACATCAAGTTTTGGCGCTGTTGCTAGGGACGTAACATGTCTTGAGAACGATTTGAGTTACTTACTTTGTAATTTGTGAAAATTGTATAATGTTTTTTCTCGGCTTAGGAAGATCGGGAACCCCAATAGATTACATGCCTCTGCAAAGCGTTTTCCGCCGCCGGTTGATACTAAAGTGACAAACAACAATATCATGACAAACAACAATAATACCTACTTGAAGTCAAAAGTGATTCAACAATACATCTATATCATATACTAATGAAACAAGAAATTGATATATAAATCACATACAATGAAACAATGGGAAAGCTGGAAATGATGACAACCATAGCTGTAGTTTTAGTGAAGTAAAAGTTATACAAGGGATCACAAAAGCAGTTCTCTATGGATGAGGTAGGGAAGGAATAGGAAAGTCCTTGGGCAACTCAGGAATGGTGGGTTTAGGCAGTTCATGGACTTCTGGAACCTTTGGTACTTCGGGTTTTGGAAGAGTTGGAAGCTCTGGCTTTGGAATTTCAGGAAATGTAGGCTTGGGAAGCTCGGGAATGGTGGGCTTTGGAAGCTCAGGAACTTCTGGCTTCTGTACCACGGGGACCTCGGGCTTTGGAACCTCGGGAAGTGTAGGCTTGGGAATCTCAGGAATGGTAGGCTTCGGAAGCTCTGGAACTTCAGGCTTTGGAACCATAGGGACCTCAGGCTTTGGAACCTCGGGAAGAATAGGCTTGGGAATCTCAGGAATGGTAGGCTTTGGAAGCTCTGGAACTTCAGGCTTTGGAACCTCGGGAAGTGTAGGCTTGGGAATCTCCGGAATAATGGGCTTTGGAAGCTCAGGAAGTGTAGGCTTCGGAATCACAGGAAGTGTCGGCTTTGGAATCTCTGGAAGTGTCGGCTTAGGAAGATCGGGAACCTCCAAAAGATTACGTGCCTCTGCAAAGCGTTTTCCGCCGCCGGTTGATACTAAAGTGACAAACAACAATATCATGATGAACGAACTACCCTTGTAACAGGCCATTGATGTTATGAAAGGAGGAGATTAGAGCAGTATGAAGCTAGGAAAATATTTTAAGTTGGCTTGAGGATGAATATCCAACCATGTGTTAAGTTGATTTATATAGAGTACGTGGTATGGGGGTAATGGTGATAAGTAGACAAGTTGGTTGAAACTGGTATAGAAATTGGAATGTTAGCTCAACTTCTCAGCTGTACATGGTGAGTTGCCCATATGGTTGAAAAAACTGCATATTAGATTACTAATCTGGCAAGCTTCCATACAGTCCCTTTGACTTCTGCTAGCTAGTCAATTTAAATATATTAACTAATGTTTTAACAAGTTGTTTCTGGGTAAAAGAGACATAAATGATAATGTCAGACTAGTTTTAAGATGTAAGGTTTTGTGGATATTGAATATATTTATCATGAAACAAATTTCAAATATGGTTTTATTTTCTACCACCAAAGTGAAATTTCGGTTTTTCTTTTTTTAATTTTCAGTGAGGCATTTGCAGCAAGGCATTATATTCTGAATATTTAATACACATAATAATATTATGTAAACACGTATGGAATCATTAACTTCCTCTCCAATTGAGAGTTGAAACGATGGTGGCCTATCTAATAATAGGGATAACAACTTTAACTGACGGTGCAAACCAAACACAGTTAATAAGAACACACACGGAATAACTAATGATTCCATATCTATTGATTATGGATGAGTATAACCACAAACATATAAAACAATGTTTTAACGGACTCTCACTAAGTCTCTCTGTGCTCATCTCAGTTTCACACAGAAATATGAGAGCTATTTATACTAAAACAGACACAGACATGACGAAACGAAAAGAGGGCACGACGAAACAACAAAGTCGACGAAACACGTTCTGTTTTGTCGACATACAAGTGACGAAACACAATTAGTTTCGTCGATGAGGATCTAGGCCTAATTGAAGTTAAAGCCCAATGAGGAGAAACGGCCCATGTGAAGAATTACGGCCCTGAATGCATGTTTCGTTGACTAATCTTTCAATTTCAATGGCTATGACATCATCATGACATCACAATGATGATGTCATGGTGATGTGTCATCGGGAAATGTCGCGGCTCTCCATGCTTCGCGTGTCGAACTCTGGGGCGCACGACGGAGGAATGTCGTGACGTCGGGCTTTAGCCGGACCTAACCGTGTCGAAACCAAGTCGAATCGAGCCGAGTCGAACCGAGCCGAGTTTCGTCCACACAAAGTGTATCAACAAACTCCCCCTTGGACGCTACTCGTGATGGTTCGTCTTCTGTGATTGTTCGTCTTCTGTGTCTTTCATGTCGGAGGATCTTCAAAGTCTTCACGCGTCGGAAGAAGAAAGTGTATCAACAAACTCCCCATTTAATTTAGGAAGTGTGTTAACAAACTCCCCCTTAGAATGAACTCTCCATTGAGTTATGCTCGTGAATCTTTTGATTTGAAAATTCTTCAGATCCTTGTGGTGTTGATGAAGGGACATCGGCAACTCTATCATCATTATCTTTTGAGTGCCTCCACGTCGTGTCTTCATTCCAAAGCTTGTCATCGAACATTTTCTCCTCGCCTTTAGCATCTGCACATGCAAGAAATCTAAACGCATAATGAGAACAACTGCTCGGAATATAGTTTCCATAAACAAACGACACATGTGAGATCAAATCTCAATCAAACACCGACCGACAACAGTTTGAAAGTTTAGAAAATGATCAATTTTAATCCTTTAACTTTCAAAAACTGTCAAACTTCGAATATTTATGAAGATGCAATTGTTTTCCGGCTTACAATCAGGATTTTGGTTAGGATAGACTCGAGTTCCAACATCGGTCAATCAAAAATAAACTAGAAGCAAAATCTTTTTGGATTTTATAAAGTTTATATTAAAACACACCTAAAATCTTTTTGGAATTTTTCATTTTTCAAATGTAAAGACGGAAAACAATAAATAAATATATACAAAGATGCAAAAACTAAAAGCAGTAAATAAATATTTACAAACATTGTTTTTGCGAGTTTTGAGGATAAGAGAATCATATCAGTGTACGGTCACGCCAAAACGCTCTTGTTGTTCTTTTAGTTAACACTTAGATAAGCATCCTATAACGATTATCGGTATTGTTGTCCACGTAAGCTCAACTTATCAGATGTAATCATGGCGAGGGGATACGTTAAGGTATGAATTATACTTATAGACGGTGTTCGTCCACACACGACACAATCCCGTATCAAGGTATGCACGAGGGTTCATCTTACCGGTGAGTATACCATTTATCATCTGTTTGACCGTATATGATGTGAGATTCTCACTTATTTTTATTTGAAAACAAGCCCTATGTGATAGAATCACTTATTGATGAGGAACTTGATTTTCAGATGCATGAAGGGCACAAGAGCAAGTCCATTAATAGGTCAGTACTTTCGTACAACAAAGAGACGAACTTGACTCCCGGATAAATGTGATATATTATCACTTATTTTGAGGGACATGTGATTGTTGATCACTTATTGAGGTCGAATGCAATATGTACACGTATGTATAGTATCATGGAAGATCTAGACTTACGTCCCCGTTATTTTTCGGTAAAAGATACAACCATGATACCCAGATGATAAGCAGCATAAAGATCGAATATCTCAGAACCTCGGCAATCTCTCAAACGAGTTCGCATGTCGGTAAGCGGTGCGGACCAAGACAGCATTGACGAGTTTCAATTTGAAACAATCACGTGTGAGGTGATATTTGAGATCAACGTGTCAGGTCAAAAATTGATGTACGAGATGATAATAATTCACAAAGCAGCTTAAAAATCGACAAGTATAGGAGAGATTAGAAATTCAAAACAGTTTCCTGCAACTGCTCCGTGCATTGCAAGGAATCTGAGTGCTCTCCCAAACTGGATATCCACCCGGTGTGGATTTCAAAGGTCGAATTTGTAGCTACTGAGAAATCTCTTGACGGCAACAAGATCAGAAACCTCCAGGTCCGGCTGGTCTTCCAATTGCACCAGCGAAGGTCTTTGACTTTCTCTTTGAGAAGTAGTGTGCGGTTGTACAATCCATGCCAAGGCATCCGCACACCCGGTTGGTTTGTTCAACAAACACATTTTCTTCAATTACACCGCGAAAAAATGTACACTGCACGTTCATCTTGTTGATTTTGAACTTCAGACGTGCTGCAGGTGCGTACATTTTGATTGAATCTATCCCGAGGACCCGGTCAAAGCTTTGAACAATCACACTTTGAAATAATTTTCATTTTGTCGAAGCTTTTAAATTTCTTTTGACAGACAATCTTTCACCATCATATTCTTTTTCTTTTCCTTTTTCTCTCCATCAAAGGCAACAATTTCCTCTGTCGCCTATCTTGTGCAAGGACATTCCACTATCAATAATCCTATGACTATCGATAGTTCCTCCTGGAACTTCCTACACACTCACTCAGAGATTAGTTGGAGAGGGGGACCCAAGCCTTTATAGACTTGGGTTGCCCCTGAGAATCAAGAAATGTAATTTCAATTTCTTGAAGATTTTCAAACACAGCATCTCCCCCTGAACTTTCACCCGTTTTAGGTTTTCAAGTTTGTTTTTGTTTACCAGTTTGATTCTTATAAACAGATTTTGAAACTTTTGGTTTTAATGGTTGTGAAGAACTTGGTTCCCTGTTAAAAAATTTGACTTCAGATTTTAAAGCTTTTTCAACTGCTTTGACGTTTTGACGTCATTGTTTTGTTTCTTGTTCTTTAACAGTTCTTTTGTCATGTTTTGGTGAAACAGGACGACGTTGTGGGTGAACCTTTTCAGGTGGGGCTCTTTCAACAAAATTTGGTTTGGGCGAGTTTGTGCAGTCTTTAATGATGTGCCCAAGCTTCCCACATTTGAAACACGTTCTCCTTTCAACAAACTTAGGAGAATTTGATCGACTGGCAGATGTCGAACCTGTAGAACCTGAGGTACTTGCTCTTTGATCACACCCATTTGTATGTTGAGTATAATTGTTTTGACTGTTACGTTTTAAAATCTTGACTTGTTGTACAAAATCAGTGTTTGATTTGTTTTCAAAAGTCTCAATTTTATCTGTACCCTTTGATGCTACAAATTTGACATTACTGTTTTTCTTCTGATAACGAGCTCCTTTTGTTTCAAATTTTGATTTAGAAACGTTAGGCCTTTGAGCTCGTTGAACTGGTTGTTTGCCCTTAGAAGCAATAGGTTGTTGTTTTGTCAGTGATTTTTGATTTCCGAATTGTTTCCTGATTTCAGCTTTTGGAATTGGATCACATTGTGTTACCACAACTCCGGGGATGGTCTTTCCCAAAAATTTATTTGTGTTGTCTTCAAAAACTTTATCAATCAAAGATGGATTGACATTTTTAATTCGAAAATCATTGTCCGAATAAATTTTAGCATCACCGACGAAAGTATACAACATGTTATTTCTCTTAACAGCAAACACACATTCTTTGTCATCCTTGACATTCTTGACAGGATCTATCACTTGCTTGGCAACAGGTTGCACAGTAGGAGTAGGAGGATCACACAGAATATGATTCTCAATTGGAATTTCTACTCCTTTTGTCTCATCAAGTGATTCATCCTGGTCACTTACATCTGATTCATCATCTAAAGAATCATAGTCCTCAATGGTTGGAGGACTTTGATTTGAAGCACATGATGACTTTTCTTTGTTATCAGATGAGCCCTCCGATGAATTATCCGGTTTGAACCCTAGGCCAGTAGTAACTTCCTCATAATCAAGAGGCACATTGGGTTCATACCGAGGCATATCCTCTTCATAGGGCATTTTGGTATAGTTGTGTCTCAAAGGGGGTGGACACGCCTTATACCCTACGCCTTTCACGTTCCCTTTCAGTTGTTGAACGTCAATTATGTGATCGAGCACAAATCGGGAGTTAGAATAACTCTCCAATTTTTGGTTGATAGCATCATGCTCGCATTTGGCAATGGCTAGTTCCCTTTTGGTTTCCTCAACAATGTTAATGTAATCGTTAATACTAACTTGTTTATGATAAACAACTTTGTTCACTTCAGAAACACTTTTCTTTAAGGTTTCAATTACAGATTTAAATTCCTTTTCATTTCGAACTAAAGCCATATTTGCCTCTTTGCACTTTGACAGTTCAACAACCAAACTCTGATTGTAACTATGAACCGTTTCAGATTCACGTTTCAAATCAGCACATTTAAGTTTCGTATCAGCACAATCACTACATATGCTAGGAGTTTCATATTTTACCTGACTCGTAGAGGCTGAGACGTTTGCCATAAAGGCAGTTTGACAAGAAAAAGATCCATCTTCAGAATTATAATCTCCAGCATTCGAGCCTTCTTCATCTGAACTCCCGCTATAACCCGAGCTATCATCGCTCTCAGAAAATTCTTCTTTGTGAACATGCTTGATGTGGTTGATGATTTTTGCATAGCATGCAGTTCCACCTTGTCACGACCCCCGACCCACCCTGGACGGAATCGGGTGCCGTGAGCAGTCCAGTGGTACCGGTGATTATTTTTGGAAAACATTGCAGCGGAACTTTCATCAGGACCGTGAGTTAGGAAAAATATCAGAGTTTAGAAACACCGGATTTTATTTAAATAGATGGAATAAATTCCATGTTTTACAAAGGTAGCTTTTAATAAAAATGATATTTCTTAATTTGATTTAATTAATAAAATAAGCTACTTCTTGAAGTCCTTCAGTGCTGGATCCAATTCTTACTCCAATATACTGTAATTACCTGAAACGTGTTTTAAAAAAGGTTTTGTCAGCGGGAAATACTGAGTGAATCATTCATTTTGATAAAATGACACATAGTTATAAATTACAGCATAAGAGCGATTACTATGGCAGTATCTTAATTAATATCTGGTCTTGCCACCCGTGTGACGATGGTCATACCACTATTGGGTCCAGTCACCCAATTAGTGACGTTTTGTCACTGTTAGGTCTTATTAGCCTAACCCATGTTAGGGCTTATTGCCTAACCGTGAGAAATTAGTAATGTGCACAATACCCCACTAACCAGCGGTTAAGATAACCACGACTTAATCCCTGTAATTATAATACTTTGAAAATAATTTGAGGTATTGTAATACTTACTCACAAACTGTGAGAAAACAATTTAAAAAGAAGAATGTCACATTGCAGATTTAACGGGCAAGGTATAAGCCTACTGATTAGCCTTGATTAAACCTAATTTAACATAATGCACACACACAGGTTAGTAACTAATACAGCAATTACGTCAATTCACGAGATTAAACCTTCACAACGATTAATCAGTGCAATACTCGATAATTCAATCAGATTCACAACGAATAACAGAGCATAGTCCGAATTCGAACAGCACTCTAATATTCAAGTCGAAATCACGACGAATAATCAAAGTACAAGCTCAATTGAGCAGCACCTGGACTATCGTTGGATAGTTATAATCGATCGGACGTTGAATCGTAATAGCGATCGAGTTATTACCCTGATTGCGGCAGCGTTTCGTGAATTGTGTGTGTTGTGCAGTATTTTGGCTATAACTCAGCGTATACAGCGAGTTTCTTCGTCGTTCAAGTGCCAAAATTCAAGTCCCAACCCCCTCTATTTATACCCGAAATTTGACACCGTCGCGTAGCGCGAGGGGGTACCCCTATAGGCGTCGCGCTACGCGAGTGGTCACCCTACTTTCATAGAATAGCCCTTCGTGCATGTAGGCTTGCTGTGTCGACAGTTTTTTTAATTTTCAAATTTTACAATTAGTTATGAAGATAATCGTTGGCTAGGGTTTATCTCCCCCTGAGTTTCAGGGCCCTGATCCTGATTCTGATTGTTCTGGAAATTTTAGGGTTAGTGCTGAATTACTTGGGTTTCTCAATTAGGGTTTTCTTAATAGCTAATTACCATCCTAATTATGGATTTTAGTGACAGTTGTTACATCCTCCCCACCTTAATAAAAATCTCGTCCTCGAGATTTGGATTATGATATTTTCTTGGGTTATGTTTCTTCTTCTAATTAAGAGAAACAATGTATCGTGGAATGGAATTAAAGGATATTTTGAGGGTATGAATTTTGAAAATAAAAATGACTTATTGGAACAATTGGATTCAATATCCGAAATGAATTTTCTTTGATCAATTAAGGAAGGTTCTGAATTGATAAATATCTATTTGTGAATGGAAGTATGGAAAATGATTTGTTAATGATTATCCGAAAATCAATATCGTTTACTTAAATGGTACTGGATAATAGAGTTTAGTGTATCATAATCTGAGTACATAATTGTACCAAGAATATGACAAATCAAATGAATGGCGTATGAATAGGGTTTAGCACATGCTACAAATCTATTCGGACGCTACAAAGTGTTTGTAATGATTGAAAGAATTTTATAATGATGACCGAATAAATTCACTGTTTTCGAAATTGAGAGTTTCAAGGAAGCGAATCTGGATATTTCAAAAGATGAGATATTCCGATGAAATGATATAGTTTCCAAGGTGATTATGTTTAAGCCAGAAGATATATGATGTATAGATTTTAGAATGAATGTGAAGAACTTTTTTTTTTTTGGAATTAATAAAATTTCTTTGTCAGAAGAAAACTTACTTTGATTGGTACCTAAGGAAGACTTAAGATTGACAGGTTCAAAATGAAATGGAAACATGAAAATGATTCGTCAAATATTGAATTATGATATGAGAAAATCAATGTGCTGAGATGGGTGATTTGTAAGAATACATGAGAAGACAAGTGTATTTTTGTCTTAATACATAATTGTATTCAGATGATTTTAATCAAAATGTTTTATTTAAGGATAGGTGATATTTTGATTTATTAAATACCTTTTCCTTTTATGTTATCATAAAGTAGAATAATAAATAAATATAGATAGGTTTAAAATATCAAAACCCGTGGTAAATTGTGACAAAATAATGATATAGGTTTACCCAATATTCTAGAACTTACGATTACCATTTTAAAATCAAGTGTGTTTAACTATAAGATTTTATAATGAGGTATTTTAAATCATAAAAGTAAGATAATAAATGTTTATTTTAATATCAAGCATACTTAAATATTGGTTTGTGTAAATAACATTTGATATTTTAATATATATATTTTATAAAAGAATATTTCTATAAGATGAACATTTATTTATAATATGTCTTGTTCATGAATACTTAGACAATTATTTAGATAATTTTATTCGTCCCTTTAATTGTTCTATGAAAATATATCTTCTCTTTACAGTACAAAGTATATATATATATCTATATATATAATATAAAATATTTATATATATATAATTGAAATTTACTAAATAAGTATGATGACTTAATTTATATATATTAAATACTTATTATCATTGTTGGATATTGGTTAGTGCTGTCTTGTTTAAGCATAGGTGATCAGTCCATGCCTAACTAAGGCTACGCTATCCAATACCTGTCTTGATAATAACCTTAATACCTAAAAATACTATTAATACCTACTATTATTAATATTTTATTACAATTATTCACCAAAAATAAATAATTTAAACGAGATTAGCGCAATTTTTAAATTTTGTGAAGAATGTCACCACAAGGTGATCGTAATCAAAGAAATGATTTGATGAATTCGAAGACTAAACAAGCATGCTATGGTTCAAGAGAATTGAAGTGCTTGTTGGGACTATTTTGAATATGATGGCTTCAATCCATCATATGAGATTTTGAATTGAATATGAAAATGCGAGCAAGTTCAAACAATTGAACTTTGGTGTAAACAAAATGAGTTCAAGAAAGTTCTGACATGGTTACAACAAAACCATGTATACCATTAAAAGGAAATCGAGTTTTTCAAAGGAAAAATTTATCGATCAAATATCAAAGAGTAATCATTTTGCAAAACGCGGTAATGCAAAGATCAAGTATAATGAAATGATATTTGAGGTTGGATAAAACAATAATTTGGAATGAAGCCTTCCTAGGGTCTTATAACTCATATGAACCACATGCTCAACAAATAGTGTATGGATTTACCAAGAAACGAGATAGATCACTATTTGCTATTATGAAAGAATTCTTTATGGTATGATGACCATTACAAGAACACGAAAGTCAACTTATTATAGGCAGAAGTCGGAATTGCTACGAAGGGAATATAAGAACTTTTATCTGGAATTTTGTGTGATAACCGTTGTTAAGTGCCATTATCAAGGAATGTCGAATGAACTGAAATGGAATAGGGAATTTGCAAAGGTATGTGACTCCTTTTTCAGTGATAATAATTATGACTTAGTTTAGACTGTGCACCAATGATTGTGAAATCTTGTTCCAACGTACCTCAGCGAAATGTAGATCGTTTATAGGATCACGTGGCAAAGTGCTTCTTTTTGATTAGTAGTTTTCTACTGACAGAATTAGTATTGGTGTCATCGTGCTTAATTTATACTTTTCAAAGGTCTTGCCTTGGAAAGTCGTGTGTGATATATTTCAACGTCTGTGGACGTATATTTTAAGTTTCATGTGTTTTCTTGTGCATTAGCACAACTTTATATGTTTCTTACTTGTGTATTGTAAATTTTTATACTTTCGATGATATCCCATCTTTAAAGGGTTCTCATTGTATGAGTTACGAGGTAAATGATCAAACAAAATAATGTTTGATATTGGAAAAGAGATTCCTGATAAAGAATTCTAGACACGGATGCTTGTGTTTTATTTCAATTTGTCAATTCTTATGTTTTTGGAATTTCCTTATAGATATACCTATCTATATAATCACATATTTCACATGCTGAAATAAACATACCATTTATCAGGTCAATGTATTTAACAGATTCATATTTCCAAGAACCACTCAGGTATTTGGTCATGATACTATTTAGGGAAATCTTGTCACTGATTTGACATATCCTTTACCCCGTCTTATCCGGTTCGCGCCGGAGCGGTAATCTAAATATGTCCGGACAAGCTGGAGAGTCTGCTACTCTAGACCCAGTTTTGCCGGAGAAAATTTTCTATTTCCCATAAATAGTATCTTTTCAAAAAGTGCCTCTTTTATTAGGGGTTTTATCCCGAATCAAGGAAATTTGTATTCCCATAACATATCTTATTCTAGACCAAATAATATCAATAAGCAAGAATAAATAGCAATTAAGTGCTATTGCCTGCTAACCGTCATACCAGTATCCATTACATTATACTTATATAAGTAATTTACCTTAAAGTTTATTTTAAGGCAAAATTCTTAAGTTCAAGTCTAAATACCATCCGGAGTGCTATCAGATAATATTAAGTTTCTAATTCTCCGTTTCACTTAGGTATTATCATAACACCTAATTGTGTAAACCAGTGACTTAGCTTATACTAAGGCATCTTTTCTTATGTTCAAGTCTAACTGCTATCAGCTGTGCTACCATTTAATAGAAATCTCCTAACTCTTTTTATTTAAGCTTAAGTATTATTATCACAACACTTATAGGCTTAAAGCAGTGGCTCTGATACTACCTTCTGTCACGACCCCCGACCCACCCTGGACGGAATCGGGTGCCGTGAGCAGTCCAGTGGTACCGGTGATTATTTTTGGAAAACATTGCAGCGGAACTTTCATCAGGACCGTGAGTTAGGAAAAATATCAGAGTTTAGAAACACCGGATTTTATTTAAATAGATGGAATAAATTCCATGTTTTACAAAGGTAGCTTTTAATAAAAATGATATTTCTTAATTTGATTTAATTAATAAAATAAGCCACTTCTTGAAGTCCTTCAGTGCTGGATCTAATTCTTACTCCAATATACTGTAATTACCTGAAACGTGTTTTAAAAAAGGTTTTGTCAGCGGGAAATACTGAGTGAATCATTCATTTTGATAAAATGACACATAGTTATAAATTACAGCATAAGAGCGATTACTATGGCAGTATCTTAATTAATATCTGGTCTTGCCACCCGTGTGACGATGGTCATACCACTATTGGGTCCAGTCACCCAATTAGTGACGTTTTGTCACTGTTAGGTCTTATTAGCCTAAACCATGTTAGGGCTTATTGCCTAACCGTGAGAAATTAGTAATGTGCACAATACCCCACCAACCAGCGGTTAAGATAACCACGACTTAATCCCTGTAATTATAATACTTTGAAAATAATTTGAGGTATTGTAATACTTACTCACAAACTGTGAGAAAACAATTTAAAAAGAAGAATGACTCACATTGCAGATTTAACGGGTAAGGTATAAGCCTACTGATTAGCCTTGATTAAACCTAATTTAACATAATGCACACACACAGGTTAGTAACTAATACAGCAATTACGTCAATTCACGAGATTAAACCTTCACAACGATTAATCAGTGCAATACTCGATAATTCAATCGGATCACAACGAATAACAGAGCATAGTCCGAATTCGAACAGCACTCTAATATTCAAGTCGAAATCACGACGAATAATCAAAGTACAAGCTCAATTGAGCAGCACCTGGACTATCGTTGGATAGTTATAATCGATCGGACGTTGAATCGTAATAGCGATCGAGTTATTACCCTGATTGCGGCAGCGTTTCGTGAATTGTGTGTGTTGTGCAGTATTTTGGCTATAACTCAGCGTATACAGCGAGTTTCTTCGTCGTTCAAGTGCCAAAATTCAAGTCCCAACCCCCTCTATTTATACCCGAAATTTGACACCGTCGCGTAGCGCGAGGGGGTACCCCTATAGGCGTCGCGCTACGCGAGTGGTCACCCTACTTTCATAGAGTAGCCCTTCGTGCATGTAGGCTTGCTGTGTCGACAGTTTTTTTTTTATTTTCAAATTTTACAATTAGTTATGAAGATAATCGTTGGCTAGGGCTTATCTCCCCCTGAGTTTCAGGGCCCTGATCCTGATTCTGATTGTTCTGGAAATTTTAGGGTTAGTGCAGAATTACTTGGGTTTCTCAATTAGGGTTTTCTTAATAGCTAATTACCATCCTAATTATGGATTTTAGTGACAGTTGTTACACACCTCCTTGATTACCATCTCCGAATTGCAGAGACCAATAACATCCTTCATCAGCTTGAACGGTCAATGCTCGATTGGTGTTTGATGGTCCAGACTGGTTCTAGTTGGTGGTGTTGTTCACAACTACTATCCCTTTTCCACGGTTATCTTGATTGGCATTGGAAGTACTTGTCTGATTTCTGAATGGATTCTGGTTGCCTTGTCTGCTTGGCCGAGTGCACTCACGTTTGAAGTGTCCCTTTCGCCACAATTGAAACAAGTAACCGCATTGTTATCAAACCTGTACTTCGTATCATTCTTGCCTTCCAAGCTTGTTCTTCCAGTTCGAGCCATGAAGTCCTTTGCCCGTCTAACAGCACTTGCAAACGCCTACTTGATATCCATTAACTCCATTTCATCACGGTCTATCTGCTGGTAATCTTCATTGGTCATATTGATGTTTTCAATGTGACCTGCCACCAATCCACAATATGAACTGAACATTGTGTTGAGAAGTTCCAAATGTTCCTTAGCAACTTCTACACCGACTTTTGAAAGATTGGAAGTATCAACTCTACAGTGTTGGTGTTTTGGAGTGAAGGATTGTTGATATAATGTGCTTGATGCTGTTGGGCTTGTGGTTGGGGTATGGATTGCGACATATAAGCACTTTGATTCCACTGTGGTTGGGCTTGATTGAACTGTGGAAACGGAGATGAGCTTGTGTTGAACACAAACGCCGTTTGAAGCTTCGGTTGCTGAATAGAACTAGCTGAAGGACCAAAACCAGGCAAATACATTTATGTGTTTTGAGGAGGTGCGATCATTTTAGCTTTCCGGATTTCCTCTTCGTTCTTGTGCTCCAACTTCTGAATGAATTCATAGAGGGTGCCATTGGCTGTATCCATAGCGCCCGTATGCTTTAGAAGTTCAATGAATGGACTCCACTTAGGAGGTAGAGCATCAACAAACTATTCAATCATTTCCTGATGAGTTGCAGCAACATTATAAGAACACATTTCACTAATCAAATGATAAAAACGAGAAGTCATATCATTGAGAGTTTCATTATCCAAGAATCGAAATGATTCAAACTCTTTCTTCAATAAATCATGGCGTATGTTTCTAGAAGCTGCATTTCCTTCTCCTCTCGCTACCAATGCATCCCATAACTCTTTCGTGGTCTTATAATAGGAGAATTGATAATAGATATCTTTGTGAAGTGCTTGAGTGAGAATAGCATACGCCTTCTTCTCCAGGTCATATGCCTTTTTGTCGTTTTCAGGCATATTAGTAAAACCCGCTGAAGTTGATGCTGCTACTTCGAGTGCAGGGTTGCATGCATTAATGAAGCATGTCCAAAGTTTGCTGCTTTGCCCTTGAACGTATGTGTGGAAACGACCCTTCCATGATGGATAGTCGTTCATGTGATTTAACTTTGGCGGCCGATTGTTGCTACCCGTCTCACTCTCACTAAGCAATAGACTTTGAATGCTCTGATTTTGATTCGACACCAATGCGCATTGACTTGCACTTATTGACTGTTGTTGTCGAGGTATGGTACTCGCTAAATATTCGGCCATTGAAGTCGGTTTTTGAACTGGTTGTGAGTCCGTACTCCAATCCCACGGACTTGTACAACTCATATTTGATGTATGAATGAAAAACTGATCACACACTTGAAAACAGACTGTTATCACACTTATGCAAGTCCTCTGTTAAAAATGACAAGAAAATCACGACGAAACTCTGTTGATTGCTGAATCGACGAAACTAATGTGATTATATTTGGCGACGAAACGTACTTGAAGAATGTGCGACGAAAAAGATCTTGTAATTTGTTAAGCGACGAAACTGATAGAGGAGTGTTATGTGCGACAAAATTGATATGATGTTGGACGAGTCCTGTTTAACTCAGCTAAAGACGAAAATTTCCAGAAAGTGGAAATTTTGGCCCAATCAGAATGTATTTATATAAATATAAGATGAAAGTGGAAATTTTGGACCAATCATATACGGTCAAACAAATATCCAGCTCACTTATCCAACAAGCTCTTTTATTAAAATAGTGTCACGTGATGGGTCGGTTCAATAATGTGATAAAGTTGCTGATGAGATGGGTCAGTTCAATACTTAATTGCTTGACACATGATAAAGTTGCTGAAACAGTTCACGTGATGTACTTAATTGCCTGACACATGATAAAGTTGCTGAAACAGTTCACGTGATCGACGAAACTTGTTATATAGCGACAAAACTGAATGATTGCTGATTGGCAACGAAACAGATCTGATATCGACGAAACAAGAAGACCAATCGACGAAACTCAATTCGTTTGTTTGTTCTGTGCGACAAAACTGAGTGAGGCCCAATTTAGTTTGAAGCCCAATCCAATTTGAAGAACCTTTTGTGTTTGTTTGTATTCGACGAAACAGAATGTGATGTCTGTTTCGTGGATTATGAGATAAGAACAAGTGGGTGAGGTTGGTGAAATTTTTCAAACTTGCCTTATCTTCTTTTGACACAAAACACCCGATTTCAAACATACACCATGCTTTTCACATACCAACCAGTATGGCCTGCCTATGACACCTTTTTTAAAATTTTTAATTTTAAGATTCTAAAATCCCCAACAACTTACACAGTAAGTTTTCAAAAGATCAAAAAGTAGATATTTTGAAGAACACATATGAACTTGTTGAAGATCTGATGAATATATGAGTTTTCCGGTGACCAAGCAATTTTTCGAAACCCGAAATCGCTAAAAACTTTTACTAAAAACCCGGTTTAACACGTAAAAAATCAACTTAACAAGGTTTTTGATAAAACTTTTAGCACAATAACAAGGTTTTTTACTGATTTTCAGGAAATTTTTCAGAAAAATATGAATATCACAAGAACACTTTTTCAGAAAATCATAAACAATCAAGTTCAAACTTGATAAAAACCGAAACTTGTTTGGTTTTAAACAAGGATTAGAGCCAAGGCTCTGATACCACTTGTAGGTCCCGTTTTTCTGGTGGATCGATAACGAAAACCTATCCTTGTTTATCACAAACACGGTAACGGGTGCGGAATCCCCGTGACGGTGCAAACCAAACATAGTTAATAAGAACACACACGAAATAACCAATGATTCAATATCTATTGATTATGGATGAGTACAACGACAAACATATACAAACAATGTTTTAACGGACTCTCACTAAGTAACTCTGTGCTCATCTCAGTTTCACACAGAAACTATGAGAGCTATTTATGCTAAAACAGACATAGACATGACGAAACGAAAAGAGGGCATGTGACAACTCGAACTTTAGACTTGCTTTGATGTAACGTTTGTGCACGATATGTGATTTTATAAACCCGAATGATTAATTGATTTCATGATATATGTTATGTTATATGCATTATGTGTGTATGTATGTCGTATGTATGTGAACCGGCCACACAAAGCCCTTTGGGCCACTCCTTGTTCTCGGGTCCACTAGACAACCGAGTGGGCTCGGCCCACTCCCCACTCGCAACACACAAAACCGGAACAAGGGACTTGTTTCACCACTTTTGCAAATCACAAACACACACATAACCCTAGCTCCTCTATCTCGTCTCTCTCTCTCTCTCGGCTTGTTTAGGAACCGACGGCACAAGGCCATCCGATCACCCTCTTGTTCGGATCACATCTCGTTACTTGTAATCGGTTAGTATATTATCTACGATTCTGTGTTTTATGCTTAGGTGATGCCATGATAAATCGGATTGTATGATTTAGTATTCGGTTGGAATGAGTTATTTGATTGTGTTCTTGTTAATCGGTTTCTGTGAATGATGATCATGTTTTCATACGAAATAGGTTGCATGAATGATTTGTTAATTGGTCCGAATTGATGTTCGTAATCGGCTGAGATGATTCTGTTTGTACATGCGAATTAGGGTGCATGCTAGGATGGTGTTATGATTAAGATTCGGTTTAGTGTTGGTATGATGATTCGTTTTGGGTTTTTTTTTCATGATCTAGGTTGCATGTTAGTCTATGGGATTATGTATCACATGACCTGATTACATGTTCTGTACAAGATTGGTTAATTGTTCTTGAATTGATGTTGATTATGAACATGCTTGATTATAGATTAATTGTTGATTTGATCTGTTTCCGAAACTGACCAAACTGTTAGCTGAAATCACGGAGTTTGATTGATAGAATTATGGAAGGCTGTTACACACACCACGGTTGCGACTCGGTACCACCAGTTGCGAGTCGGTACCCACTCGAGACCAAACCGCACGAACCGCAACCACGGTTGCGAGTCAGATTGCGACTCGTAACCAGACCGGGATGAACCGAGACCATTTATTGCGACTCGTATCCAGCCGTTACGACTCGAGATCCTCGTTGCGACTCGTAACCCCGTTGCGAGTCGAGACCATCGTTTACACGCACACACTGTTGGGCCTTTACTGTTACGGGCCCAACCTATTGAGCCCAACGATTTGAACTGTGGACTGTTTATTAATGGACTTGTATGTGATTTTCTATTTGGGCCGATTGAGAATCGGGATTGTTTTGTTATTGGGCTGCTTATGTTATTGGACCGGGTATTGTTGGACTTAGACAATTGGATCCTCACATGCTATGTCTTATCTGCTTATGTGCATACATGTTTGCCATGACCATACGTGATTACTATATACGTACTATATACGAACCTGACTCGTATAATAACCATGATAGGACGTGAGTGACCATTTACTTGCTACTTATATTCCTTGTGTATCTGCCGAGCAAAACCAAGGTGAGTTCACACAGCCAAGGCATGGGATTCCCGGGTTGGGAATTGGGTTGGATATGATGGATATGGAATGATTACTCGTACTTACGCATATACCAGACTATAGACCATCGTCCTCAGGTTAATCAGGACACGTTACGTAAAGCCTACGTAACCCAGTATACTTGCCATATGTCTCCCGGGTCGGGAGGACACGTTACGTAAAGCCTACGTAACCCAATACCATCTACTGGCTTCCAGGTCGGAAGGCCACGCTGCGTAAAGCCTACGTAGCCCTCACACGTACCACTGTCCTCGGGGAAGGGCACGTCACGTAAAGCCTACGTGACCCTGTACGTTTTCCTGTTCTCGGTAAAGAAGAACACATGGTCGGAAGTTAGTCTAGTAAGTACCGTTAATGAGAAGCCCTCATTAACCAGGATGAACATGGGAAGCCCCCACCTTTAATACACACTAGTATGGGAAGCCCCCACTAGCTATACTTATGCATTACATTATGAACTTACTTTCTGTGAACTCGCTCAACTAGTTTGTTGATTATTTGCTGCATGCCTTGCAGGACCTTAGGTATACTTGGAGCTTGCACAAGGAAGGAGCAGGTCGTTGTGGGCGGATGGATCGTGAACGTTTTTGAACTTATAACTTTATTTGGGTTTACTTTACATTGCTTCCGCTACTTAAAACAGTATTTGGTTTTGAACATCAGTCATGTCATGATGATTTACATTAATTACTTTTATATTAAATGCTGTGTTTGATATGATTGATGGCTTGATCCTGGTCAGTCACGCTCCTAAGCGGTGGTACTCCGCGGGTGGATTTTGGGGGTGTGACAGATTGGTATCAGAGCCATTGGTTATAGAGAACTTGGTTTTAATATGGGAAAACGTTTTTATTAAAACCGGAC
The DNA here is from genome assembly GCF_002127325.2 of Helianthus annuus. NCBI lineage: Eukaryota > Viridiplantae > Streptophyta > Magnoliopsida > Asterales > Asteraceae > Helianthus > Helianthus annuus. The sequence continues at coordinate 140,551,141 of NC_035434.2, forward strand.
TATAACCAGAACAGTGCTCTCAACGATCCACAACGACGCTTCGCTCCACGTGCAAGACTCGACATACTAGGTAATAAGGTTTATGTTTATTGCCTGTTTGCTAGAACTGCTTAGAATTTTGCTCGCATTTACGCTTAGATACACATGCTTTGATTTCATGAGAACACCTATATGCCTACGCTTTTCTGTCATCGCCCTATTCGCGAACCATTCTTACGTATGCTACTTGTTACTATGAAGATCATGTCTGGAAGAATTAACATGACTCAAGCCCAGCTAGAGGCTCTCGTTCAAGCTCAAGTTGCTGCAGCAGTTGCAGCAGCTCAAGCAGGTAGTATATCCTGCAGTATAGGCACACACTAGGATCTTTAGATCCTACACTAACACTCGTATTTAACTCTCGTCCTATTCGTACACAATAGGTCAACACGCGCAGCAGCCTGTCTGCACGTTCAAGAACTTCATGGACTGTCGTCCAAACTCTTTCAGCGGCACAGAGGGGGCAGTGGGACTCCTCCATTGGTTTGAAAAGTTAGAATCGGTATTCGAAATGTGCGAGTGCCCTGAGGCTCGCAAGGTCAAGTTTGCTACTGGCACTTTGGAAGGAATAGCGTTAACTTGGTGGAACGCCCAAGTTCAGATCTTAGGGTTGGCAGCTGCTAACGCCACCCCATGGAACGATTTCAAGGAACTCATCAAGCGTGAGTATTGCACGCGGGAAGATATACACAAGCTGGAAGACGAGCTGTATAACTTGAAAATGGTTGGATCGGAAATCGAGGCGTATACTAAACGGTCTAATGAGCTGGCCGTTCTGTGTCCAACTATGGTGGACCCTCCATACAAGCGCATTGAGTTGTATCTCAAGGGATTGGCACCAGAAATTCAGAGCCACGTGACGTCGGCTAACCTCGAAAACATTCAGGAAATCCAGCGCCTTGCTCACCGTATCACCGATCAGGCAGTGGATCAGAATAGACTGCCCAAGCGTGTTAATGCTACTGCTAATGTCACCACCTCAGTTACTCCTGCTACCTCTGGTGACAGCAAAAGAAAATGGGATGGAGATTCTAGTAAAGGTTCAGCATCTGTTCAGCCACAAGCTCAGCAGCAGAAGATCGATCACTATCAGAGTCCCAGTCAGCAATCCTCTAGTGGTCACAGACAGAGGAGATATCAGGGTAGTCAACCTAGGTGCCACAACTGCAACAGGCATCATCACGGCCCATGTAACAAGGGTCGTTGTCAACGGTGCCTCAAAATGGGTCACGAGGCCAAAGACTGCAGGAGCCCTCGTCCTGCGAATCAGAATCAGCAGCCTCAGCAACCAGCTCCACAGAACCAGCAGCAGCAGCAGCAGCCACAGCGTGGAAACCGGGGATGTTTCCAGTGTGGGGCTGAAGGTCACTTCAAACGCGATTGCCCTCAGTTGAACCAGAACCGCAACAACAACAACAACCAGGGCAATGGGCATAACAACGGGGGAAACAACAACAACAACGGCAATGAAGCTCGTGGTCGTGCTTTTGTGCTAGGTCGAGGCGACGCAGTGAACGATCCCAACGTTGTCATGGGTAAGTTTCTCCTCGACAATATTTACGTTACTGTTTTATTTGATTCGGGTGCGGATACAAGCTATATGTCTGTGAAAATGTGTCAACTGCTAAAACGTGCACCAACACTTTTACCCACCAAACATGTAGTAGAGTTAGCTAACGGTAAAAGTCTAGAAGCCACGCACGTAGTTCAGGGTTGTAATCTTATCCTAGCTGGTCAAGCCTTCTCCATTGATCTCATTCCCATAGTTTTGGGTAGCTTCGACGTCGTGATTGGGATGGATTGGTTATCCCAACACCAGGCAGAAATCTTATGCAGCGAAAAGGTTATTCGCATTCCACGATCTGGTCAGGAACCTCTAGAAGTTCAAGGCGACAAGAGTGGTGCTGTGGTTGGCATCATCTCTTTCTTGAAGGCTCAGAAATGCTTACGTAAGGGTCACACAGCTATTTTGGCTCTTGTTACAGACGCCTCAGCAAAGGAAAAGAAATTGGAGGATATTCCAATTGTACGTGATTACCCTCAGGTGTTTCCTGAAGACTTACCTGGCTTACCGCCTCATCGTCAGGTCGAATTTCAGATCGAGCTCGCTCCAGGAGCAGCACCCATAGCTCGCGCACCATATCGTCTAGCTCCATCGGAATTGGAGGAACTGTCAAAGCAACTGCAGGAACTCTTGGAAAAGGGTTTTATACGACCAAGCTCTTCGCCTTGGGGAGCTCCAGTACTTTTTGTGAAAAAGAAAGACGGTACGTTCAGGATGTGCATAGACTACCGTGAACTCAACAAGGTGACGGTGAAGAACCGTTATCCTCTTCCACGCATTGACGACTTATTCGACCAGTTGCAAGGGTCGTGCTACTATTCGAAGATAGACTTGAGGTCTGGTTATCATCAGTTGAGAGTCCGGGATGAGGACGTCTCTAAGACAGCCTTTAGAACTCGTTACGGTCACTACGAGTTTCTCGTCATGCCATTCGGGTTGACGAACGCGCCTGCTGTATTTATGGATCTTATGAACAGGGTGTGCAAACCCTATCTCGACAAGTTCGTCATCGTCTTCATCGACGACATTCTGATTTACTCCAAGAGTCAGGAGGAACACGAGCAACATCTTCGCCTGATTTTGGAACTCCTTCGGAAGGAACAGCTGTACGCCAAGCTTTCTAAATGCGACTTCTGGCTTCGTGAAGTCCATTTCTTAGGCCACGTAGTGAACAAGGATGGGATCCATGTCGATCCATCCAAGATAGATTCGATCAGAAACTGGCCTGCACCGCGTACACCGACAGAAATACGCCAATTCTTGGGTCTGGCAGGTTACTACAGACGGTTTATCAAGGATTTCTCGAAGATTGCTCAGCCGCTTACGTTACTAACACAGAAGGGTGTTACCTATCGTTGGGGAGATCCCCAGGAGACTGCTTTTCAGCACTTAAAGGATAGGCTTTGCAGCGCACCTATCCTCTCATTGCCAGAGGGCACAGATGACTTCGTGGTTTATTGTGATGCATCCATTCGGGGACTGGGATGTGTGTTAATGCAGCGCGACAAGGTTATTGCTTACGCCTCTCGTCAACTCAAGGTTCATGAACGCAACTACACGACGCACGATTTAGAGCTGGGAGCTGTTGTTTTTGCGCTTAAGATATGGCGACACTACCTGTACGGTACCAGGTGCACGATTTACACCGATCACAGGAGTCTCGAGCATATCCTTAAGCAGAAGGATTTGAACATGCGTCAACGGCGATGGGTTGAACTACTAAACGATTACGAATGCGCTATCAAGTATCATCCAGGCAAAGCCAATGTTGTGGCTGATGCCCTTAGTCGAAAGGACACTTTACCGAAGCGCGTGCGAGCGCTACAGCTTACGATTCAGTCTAGTCTTCCTACACAGATACGAAATGCTCAGGTAGAAGCATTGAAGCCCGAAAACATTAAGGCTGAAGCCTTACGCGGCTCACGACAGCAAATGGAACAAAAGGCAGACGGCGCCTACTATGTCACGGGCCGGATTTGGGTCCCTTTCTATGGCGGTCTACGCGAACTTGTAATGGATGAAGCACACAAGTCTCGCTATTCGGTACATCCAGGGTCGGATAAAATGTACCACGATATCAGCACTACTTATTGGTGGCCTAGTATGAAGGCCCACATCGCTACGTACGTTGGAAAATGCTTGACCTGTGCGAGAGTCAAGGTCGAATATCAGAAACCAGCTGGCCTACTTCAGCAGCCTAAGATACCGCAATGGAAATGGGAGGAAATTTCCATGGATTTTGTTACGGGCTTACCTAGATCCCAGCGTGGGAACGATACGATATGGGTCATAGTTGATCGACTCACCAAGTCTGCACACTTCCTGCCGATTAAGGAAACGGACAAGTTCTCCACTCTCGCAGACGTCTATCTAAAGGAAGTTGTCTCGAGGCACGGGGTGCCCACGTCTATCATTTCGGATCGCGATGCACGATTCACGTCAGAACTTTGGCAAGCAATGCATAAGTCTTTCGGCTCACGGTTAGACATGAGCACAGCATATCATCCTCAGACGGATGGGCAGTCTGAGCGTACGATTCAAACACTTGAAGACATGCTTCGGGCATGCGTCATCGATTTCGGCAACGGCTGGGAAAAGCACCTCCCTTTAGTGGAGTTCTCATACAATAATAGTTATCACACCAGCATTCAAGCCGCTCCATTCGAGGCATTGTACGGGCGTAACTGCCGGTCACCTCTCTGTTGGGCAGAGGTGGGGGATAGTCAGATTACGGGTCCAGAGATTGTAGTGGACGCCACAGAAAAGATTGCACAGATACGACAACGCATGGCGGCAGCACGTGACCGTCAGAAAGCCTACGCGGATAAGCGTAGAAAGCCATTGGAATTCGAGGTCGGGGACCGGGTTTTATTGAAAGTTTCACCCTGGAAGGGTGTGGTACGTTTTGGCAAACGGGGCAAACTGAATCCGCGATACGTCGGACCATTCGAAATCATAGAAAAGATTGGCAAGGTAGCCTGCAAGTTGAAACTACCAGCTGAACTCGGGGCAGTTCACAATGTCTTTCATGTATCGAACTTAAAGAAGTGCCTATCAGATGAAAACCTTATCATTCCTTTTAAGGAACTCACTATCGACGAGCGGTTGCAGTTCGTCGAGGAACCAGTGGAAATCACGGACCGGGATGTGAAGGTCCTCAAACACAAGAGAATCCCTCTTGTCCGAGTTCGTTGGAACTCCAAACGTGGCCCAGAGTACACCTGGGAACGCGAAGACAGGATGACAGAAAAGTACCCCCAGTTATTCGGGAACAAGGCAACCACTACTGAGGCTGAAGCTACTACTTCGGAATTTCGGGACGAAATTCCAGATCAACGGGGGGAGGATGTGACACCCCAGGAAAACCAGTAAACAGTACAGTTTACCTAGCTTCCTCAGTGAGTGCATACCAAATTTCGGGACGAAATTTCCAATTAGTTGGGGATAATGTGACAACTCGAACTTTAGACTTGCTTTGATGTAACGTTTGTGCACGATATGTGATTTTATAAACCCGAATGATTAATTGATTTCATGATATATGTTATGTTATATGCATTATGTGTGTATGTATGTCGTATGTATGTGAACCGGCCACACAAAGCCCTTTGGGCCACTCCTTGTTCTCGGGTCCACTAGACAACCGAGTGGGCTCGGCCCACTCCCCACTCGCAACACACAAAACCGGAACAAGGGACTTGTTTCACCACTTTTGCAAATCACAAACACACACATAACCCTAGCTCCTCTATCTCGTCTCTCTCTCTCTCTCGGCTTGTTTAGGAACCGACGGCACAAGGCCATCCGATCACCCTCTTGTTCGGATCACATCTCGTTACTTGTAATCGGTTAGTATATTATCTACGATTCTGTGTTTTATGCTTAGGTGATGCCATGATAAATCGGATTGTATGATTTAGTATTCGGTTGGAATGAGTTATTTGATTGTGTTCTTGTTAATCGGTTTCTGTGAATGATGATCATGTTTTCATACGAAATAGGTTGCATGAATGATTTGTTAATTGGTCCGAATTGATGTTCGTAATCGGCTGAGATGATTCTGTTTGTACATGCGAATTAGGGTGCATGCTAGGATGGTGTTATGATTAAGATTCGGTTTAGTGTTGGTATGATGATTCGTTTTGGGTTTTTTTTTCATGATCTAGGTTGCATGTTAGTCTATGGGATTATGTATCACATGACCCGATTACATGTTCTGTACAAGATTGGTTAATTGTTCTTGAATTGATGTTGATTATGAACATGCTTGATTATAGATTAATTGTTGATTTGATCTGTTTCCGAAACTGACCAAACTGTTAGCTGAAATCACGGAGTTTGATTGATAGAATTATGGAAGGCTGTTACACACACCACGGTTGCGACTCGGTACCACCAGTTGCGAGTCGGTACCCACTCGAGACCAAACCGCACGAACCGCAACCACGGTTGCGAGTCAGATTGCGACTCGTAACCAGACCGGGATGAACCGAGACCATTTATTGCGACTCGTATCCAGCCGTTACGACTCGAGATCCTCGTTGCGACTCGTAACCCCGTTGCGAGTCGAGACCATCGTTTACACGCACACACTGTTGGGCCTTTACTGTTACGGGCCCAACCTATTGAGCCCAACGATTTGAACTGTGGACTGTTTATTAATGGACTTGTATGTGATTTTCTATTTGGGCCGATTGAGAATCGGGATTGTTTTGTTATTGGGCTGCTTATGTTATTGGACCGGGTATTGTTGGACTTAGACAATTGGATCCTCACATGCTATGTCTTATCTGCTTATGTGCGTACATGTTTGCCATGACCATACGTGATTACTATATACGTACTATATACGAACCTGACTCGTATAATAACCATGATAGGACGTGAGTGACCATTTACTTGCTACTTATATTCCTTGTGTATCTGCCGAGCAAAACCAAGGTGAGTTCACACAGCCAAGGCATGGGATTCCCGGGTTGGGAATTGGGTTGGATATGATGGATATGGAATGATTACTCGTACTTACGCATATACCAGACTATAGACCATCGTCCTCAGGTTAATCAGGACACGTTACGTAAAGCCTACGTAACCCAGTATACTTGCCATATGTCTCCCGGGTCGGGAGGACACGTTACGTAAAGCCTACGTAACCCAATACCATCTACTGGCTAAGGCCACGCTGCGTAAAGCCTACGTAGCCCTCACACGTACCACTGTCCTCGGGGAAGGGCACGTCACGTAAAGCCTACGTGACCCTGTACGTTTTCCTGTTCTCGGTAAAGAAGAACACATGGTCGGAAGTTAGTCTAGTAAGTACCGTTAATGAGAAGCCCTCATTAACCAGGATGAACATGGGAAGCCCCCACCTTTAATACACACTAGTATGGGAAGCCCCCACTAGCTATACTTATGCATTACATTATGAACTTACTTTGTGTGAACTCGCTCAACTAGTTTGTTGATTATTTGCTGCATGCCTTGCAGGACCTTAGGTATACTTGGAGCTTGCACAAGGAAGGAGCAGGTCGTTGTGGGCGGATGGATCGTGAACGTTTTTGAACTTATAACTTTATTTGGGTTTACTTTACATTGCTTCCGCTACTTAAAACAGTATTTGGTTTTGAACATCAGTCATGTCATGATGATTTACATTAATTACTTTTATATTAAATGCTGTGTTTGATATGATTGATGGCTTGATCCTGGTCAGTCACGCTCCTAAGCGGTGGTACTCCGCGGGTGGATTTTGGGGGTGTGACAGGGCACGACGAAACAACAAAGTCGACGAAACACTTTCTGTTTCGTCGACATACAAGTGACGAAACACAATTAGTTTCGTCGAAGAGAATCTAGACCAAATTGAAGTCAAAGCCCAATGAGGAGAAACGGCCCATGTGAAGAATTACGGCTCTGAATGCATGTTTCGTTGACTAATCTTTCAATTTCAATGGCTATGACATCATCATGACATCACAATGATGATGTGTCATCGGGAAACGTCGCGGCTCTCCGTGCTTCGCGTGTCGAACTCTGGGGGCGCACGACGGAGGAATGTCGTGACGTCGGGCTTGAGCCAGACCTAACCGTGTCGAAACCAAGTCGAACCGAGCCGAGTCGAACCGAGCCGAGTCGCGTCCACACAAAGTGTATCAACATTAACAAATAAGAAACGTTGAAAGAATTATCTACGGATGGGATAAGGTCACCATTTGAAAGTCTACATGTAATTTAGAAGGTTCGATAACCTGGATTTTGTTTGTATCGTCACTTACGGGTTCCCAGGACCATTGTGAACGAGAACGAATGTGATGGAAATCGTCAACGTAATCGTAACAAACATGGCACCAACTAGTCTTCATGATAACAATTGGATAAAACTGAATTTGCAGTATCAAACTAACCGAATTAAATGAACAAAACTTGAATTGCAGAAACTTGATTATCAGGAACTTGCATTACAGACACGTTGAAGAAACTGAAGTTGGGAACTGCATATGTATGAAACGAACGGGGGTGTGTGGGGAGTCACGTCGCTCATTGAAAGGATGCGATGATTCCCTGATAACCGTCTTCAATCCAACCATTGCCTTTTTCTTCAATCACATCGCTTGCTTCCTTCTCTTTCTTGCATTTCATAAAGTCGAAATACCATTCAACCAATTCCAAATAATAGATATAAGCAATTTTAACCACCTGTGCGCCATCCGGTTCGTATCTCCACTTGAATGCTATCTCGTACCATGTATCGTTGTCCATCAGCTTTTTGAATCCACCTTCAACCCTCACAACCAAACTTACTTCACGCCCATCAAGTAAAGTAGGAGGCATAACACACTCCTTGAAGATACCAAGAAAACTCAGTATAAACCAAATGATTATTTCTTCAAACGTAGCATTGTGGAACCTTTGATAGTTTGCCAACTCTCCGTGAAGTGTGATGAAATCAACCGTATTTAGGCAACTTTCAATTATAATGTCGTTTTCGACGACATCTTCTTCGAGCGCCTCCTTCGACTCGGACGGGTTGTCCTTCAAACCCTCATATTAGATAATGAAACCCGTTTTTATCTTCTTTGAGTATATGACTTCCTTCTTGTTCGTACCCGACGAACCTTCACCATAAGCCTTCTTATTTTTTTCTTTCTTGAATTCTTTCTCGTAGTAATCTTCAATGGTTTCTTGTAACTTTGCTTTTTCTTCCTTATGACCATTGTCGACACCGAGATTGTCATAAAACTTATTGAGATATTCTTGCTCGAGATCAACTTCCGATTTGTTCTCAATAAAATCAAAACCCTTTGCTCTACTACCAAACATCTTTTTCAAGACACACGTGTCACCGGACGTGAGTGTCTCGATTCCTTGGTGTAGTAATTGTTCTAGACTCAAGACGTTTTTCTCGACACTAGGCACATAACTAACACAAGGAATTGTCTTGTCTTTCCGGGTCTAACGTAATTATTACTTCACCAATACCGTTTACAACCCGAAATGTCTTTTGAAACATTTGAATACTTTCTTATTTCCAGTCATGTGCATTTTATAACTTGGGTCTACCACCCAAATTGAGTCCCAATCTCCTTCGCAAGTGTCGTTAACAAGATAATCACTTTCAACGGGTAAGGGTGATAAGTTAACGTACTTACTTGGACAAATTGAGGCAATATGACCGAACTCTTGACATTTGAAACAACGGATTCCCGCTTTCCTTGGTCTTCCAACCGGTGCGCTGCCTTTCTTGCCGGATTTCTTCACGAAACCTTTTGCAACCATTCTCTTAGGGAAACTCTTCACGGGTGATTTCCAAGAGCATGTGGTTGGCTTCCCCTGTGCGTACGTTTTCGACCCTTCCGCCCGGCCGCACTTTCCACCACTCCTTCCATCACCGAAATTAGTCGCCACCGATTTACCCATATCTCCCTTCAAACGGTTTCCGTTACCATCATAATCGTTCTCTGTCTTCACAGAACCTTTGGCTCTCTGATACCAATGGTATCGTCACTTACGGGTTCCTAGGACCTTTGTGAACGAGAACGAGTGTGAAGGCAATCGTAGACGTAATCGTAACAAACATCGCACCAACTAGTCTTTAGAATAACAATTGAATAATACAAACGGTAAACTGAATTTGCAGAATCAAACTAACCGAATTAAATGAATAGAACTTGAATTACAGAAACTTGAATATCAGGAACTTGCATTACAGACACGTTGAAGAAACTGAAGTTGGAAACCGTATATGAATATCGGGGGCATTGGCGGCCGTAGGTGGCGGTGGCGGAGTAGTGGTTTGTAGTTGTTGAATATTATCGACGGCGAGAGGGGTGGTGATGGTGGTCGTGTGGTTGAGAGAGAGATAAGGAAGTGAGAGAGAAAGATAGATGAGTAAGAGAGGAGAGTAACCAGTGTGTGAGATAATATATATATATATTAATAAAAATAATATGTAGGGGTATTTTAGTCTTTTAATGAAAAACTAACAGAAAATTCAAATAGAGTTAAAAAATTGGACTCAAATGGTTAAGAAAAGTGGTTGTAGGGACTCAGGTGGTTAAATATTTTGATTTTCGAATCAAATTGTTAAAACCAGTAAAAAACACTGGGACTTAAAAAGTAATCTACCCTAAAATATATATACTTCACTCACGCTGAACTTTGGTGCAACCCCTTTCAAAATTTTCAATTCTTGGCTTGCTAATGATGACTTGCGTAGGTTAATAATTGAAGAAAATGAAAAGTTTCAGTTTCAAGGTCCTTCATATAGTCTCGTCTCTGATGGAAAAATTTAGAAATTTTAAAGTAGCCATCAAGCGTTGGGCTAAATCCATCATAGTTGCATAGGAAAGTGAAGCTGATGTTATTAGAGAAAAAGTTGCTGACTTTGAATGCAGGTTGGAGTTGGGGTTGGCTTTGGAAGAGGATCTGGTGGAAAATATCGATCATAAGATTCATTTACCAGAGAGCTGGATAGGCAAAATAATTTGGATCTAAGGCAAAAATCCAAAGTTAAATGGGCTTCAGAAGGCGACGAAAACACCGCTTATTTCCACAGTCATCAGTAGCCGAAAGTGTAGATCCAGGTTAAATGGTCTTTCTATAAATGGGGTTTGGTGTAGTGAACCAAGGAGGATAAAAGCGGAAGTCCTTAAGTTTTTTGCAAATATAAAGAGCCGATGCATACTAGGCCCAACTTTTTATGTCATGGCATCAATCGGCTCACAGTGGCGGACAAAGATATGATGTGTTCCCTTTTCTCAGCTGAAGAAGTGAATGCTGCGGTTTGCGATTGTGAGGGCAACCGGGCCCCAGGCCCCCGAAGAATTCACATTCAAATTTGTTCGAACCTTTTGGGATATCCTTAGGCAAGACTTTATTAAGGTTCTTTCGGATTTTCATTCCTCGGGTATGATTAGTCATGGTGTTCGTCGGGGTTTATTGCTCTAATTCCAAAAGTTGTAGACCCAGATTCTCTTAATGACTTTCGGCCTATTAGCCTCGTTGGTTGCATCTCAAAAGTGATCTCTAAGGTTCTAGCTTAACCTTGTCGGCTGAAGAAGGTAATTGGGGGGCTTATCTCGGATAATCAATCGGCCTTTCTTGCCGGTAGAAATATTCTAGACGGGCCTATGATGGTTAATGAAGTCTTATCTTGGGTCAAGAAATAAAAAATGAAAACCTTTCTCTTCAAGGTTGACTTTGAAAAAGCTTATGATACTTTAAATTGGGGATTCCTTGATTCGGTTATGGGATCAATGAGTTTCCCGAATCTGTGGAGGAAATGGGTGAGTTGCATCTTTGCTTTGACTAGATCGTCAGTCCTTGTTAAAGGATCCCTGACCTTCGAGTTTCAATGCCACCGGAGGGTTCGACAAGGCGAGCCGCTGCCACCCTCAACTATCACTTTGATGCCCGTCACCCCCCAACTTAACACTTAGTGTGTTCTGTCATCACGTTGTTAAGTGATCGCTAACTTTTGATCTTGTTACTATACTTTTGAGGTGTCATAATGACACCCTCAAAAGTATAGTACCAAGATCAAAAGTTAGTGATCAGTTAAACGACGTGGTGATAGAATATACTAAGAGTTAAGTTGGGGTGACAGACGTCAAAGTAATAGTTAGGTGATAAAATTCAATAACCCTATAGCCATCTTCAGGATGGTTGATATAGAAAAAAAAGCTCTAATATAGATTAAAAGATGTGAAGTGGAAACTCGTATTAAATAATTGAAAAATCAAACCCAATGAATGACATAGATGGTTAATTATGAAAAGAATGATTTATTCTTGACAATTATTGGTTACACTAACAAGAATTAGTCGTTAAAAACACTTGGTGAACATGTCAGGTTTTGTAAAAACTCCCAGCTTATGAAATTTTCACTAATGCAATTTGGGGGTAGGGGTGCTCCACTAGTGATGGAATTCCATCACTCATAACATCCAATCAAGTTCGGCTACATTATCAATTATCGAGCTTCATTCCATCACTAGTGATAGAATTTACTAGGGGTGCCCATTACTAGTGATGTTTTTTTTAAAAAATATAAATTAACAATAAAACAATAAAATTATAAATTATAAATTTTATTTAAATAATGAACCATTTAAAACTAGCAAAGCCCATTTAGATTGCTGATAAGATATAAACATTTAGTCTCACTATGCTTTTCCAACTCTAACCGCCTTCAACAGAAATGGTAGCTGGCTAACTCTTCGCCATGGCAAGGTCTCACTCGATCCTAATGAAGGCACTGAGATCTCCATGGCTAACTCTCGTATGTTGCTCCTTTCTTTTCATTCAGCCCATTTAGTTAACCTGTCATAATCTTCGAAATTCCACGCGTGATGTCTACCACGCGTCATTTGATCATGCGTGAAATGTTGATGGTGGCGGAGGTGTATAACGCGCTATAACGCGTGAACATCAAAGTTCCACGCGGCGCCCCTGGTGCCCTTATAGCGTGGATGTTTAGTGAAATCCTAGCCGTCTCTGGTTGGTTAGTTTTGGCATTATTATTAGTAGAGAAAATAATCAAAAATAACATTTCAAAGTTTACCCACAAAACAAAAGCTGACCATCCATACTAAAGATCAAACTTTGGTAGTTAATATTTAGATCCGCACGTTGTGATGTGGTCCATTGACAAAGGCAAAGCCTTTAAGACATAGGTTGGAAAGGGAAGGTCTTGGGTTCAAGTCCCATAGACGACAGGGGATTAAAGAAATTAGCCGTTAAAAAAAATAAAAAACATAATTTCGATAAATTATAAGGAGCATCCTTGTAAAAAATGTAAGTTATATATAAAATATATACATTTTATATATTAAATTAATAAAATCATATACCTAATCCTCATTTGCTAGAAAAAGATTAACAATCGGCCATGTTTTTAAACATTAAGATGGGGTGGGCTAAACGTACCCCCCTTCTTACTTGTCAGACCACCCGTAGTTGGCGGGTTTTTGACGTTTTCTCTCCTAAAAAACGCCCCACAACGCCATGGTGACCGCCCCCAGGGGCGTTTTTTTTTTCAAAAAAAGGTCCAAGCGTTTTATTTAAAACGCCAAAAATCGCACAATCAAAGAATAAAGATTCTTTCGTTGGTTTTGTCCTGCTGTTGCATGTAACCCTTCATCTGCACAATCAAAGAATAAAGATCACTGTTAGTAGGGCTAGAAGAGACACAGAAGTTGGTGGTTTTGAGAAAACGGGGGTCGGTTTCTTCGCAGGATTCTCAGCATTCATCTGAGATCCAAAAGGTGGTGGAGGCAAAGGTGGAACGTCCTGTGAAGAAGTGACTGCCGGCATGGAACTTGAAGTGCTCTTTGCTGAAGAAGCCATTTGGTTGAAGGTAATGAACCAAAATGATCACAATGAACAAAATTTCTCATAGATGAAGCACCAATTGCCCCACGGTGGGCGCCAAACTGTTTTGGTCAAAATTCAGACTAGGATAATGCAACCATATCTTATTTTGTGAGGTGTGATGCTTGAATTATATGGCAATTGTATGAACAACTTGTAGACGAAATGAACAAGAGACACGAGGATTTATATGAGGAAAAAACCCTTGATCAAGAGATGATCTCTGGCATAAAAAACCTCGGATAGTGAAAACTATCACTATCAAGTATATTGAATAAACAAGTTTACAACTTTGGAAATATTGAGCTTGGTACAATGAATTCTAGTGTGTATTCGAGAGAGAAAGAGATTAGCAGAAGTGTTGTGTTTCACAAGTGCGAGAGATGCGTTTCTAAATTAAGATCAATACCCCTTTAATCTTTGCTAAAAATATCCTAACTAACTATCCGAAAAAACTACCCATCACCCACGATCACCACCAACGGTAACTAGCTCATGCACGTGCTAAAAATGTAGAGCATATTCCCCTGGAATCTCGCATGGAATAAATCCTTTTTGAAATATACCTGCAAAACAAGCCAAAGGTGATGGAAACAATTGTTAAGTTAGAACAATAATGAGGATCCTGGATCCTTATTCTCGCAGTGTCTCCTGAGGATCCTTAATTCAGACTGAACTGAGGATCCGTGATCCATGCTACACTTGAGGATCCGTGATCCATAGGCTGGGAAATTCTATCCCTAACACCTAGCACCTCCAGTTTCTTATTGTCTCCGGTTCTCACTTCCCTTCTTTCTGATTCATCTAGTGTAATGAATAAACTCTTATTTCCCGTCATGTGATTGCAACATCCGTTATCTAAGTACAAGCAATCCTCTTTTGTAATTTCTTCCATGTTAAATATCATAAACATTGTCGTTTCATCACATCTCTCTTCTGATTCATCTTCATGTAATAGAACATTCTCACCCCTGTTGTTTGTGTCTCTTTGTTGACAGAACCTTGCCGTATGCCCTAATTTCTGGCAATTATAACAACGTGTCGATCCATTGAATCTTCCTCTACCTCGTCATCTGTTAACGAAATCAGATCTGTTTTTCCTTGATCGGTCAGAATTATTACTTTGTACTTGGAATGCTTGTTCTATTGGGGCATCATGTAAGGCCTCCTAATCCAAGATCTCACTCAGCTAAAGCCACCAACAGGTGTGCGGAATCCACCTGATGATTAACCACTGCAGATGAAACACTAGTATGCAAGGATTTGTGAGAGAAATCAAGGAGACACTGAGTATTCTTGATGAGGAAGATGAATGACGTCACTCACACAAAGCAGCCGCCAGACAAAACACACACAATGATTAGGGTTATGTGGACAGAATCTCACACAGAATCGCCGCCTTGTCTATTCCACATAAAGGTATAAATACAAGGTAAAACCCGGACTTTCAAGACAAACTATAAAGCCCGGACAAAACAAAACTACACAAACAAAACTCTGACTTTTGTCCTAGACAAAACTCAGACAAAATACTATGCTAAAACTTGGACAAAATGTCCAAGGATAAAGTTGGGACTATCTTTCAACAAATGTACAATAAAGACCCTACAAAATGGGAGACATGCACTTATCACCTAAAGTGCATTAACAAACTCCCCCTTGATCAGTGCATGGTCTTCATTGGTCTTGAGATCTTCATACTCTCTTTGAGAAGCTGCTTCCTGCCCAGACCTTGTTCTTCATACATAACTGAACCACCTTGATGAACTGGTCCGCTAGAACACGATCTTCTTCATTGTATTTTAGAGGCAGGCGCCGAAGCTTCTTCAGATGTGCTTCCCTCAGGTTGGCAAGCCAGATCGGATCCAGAATCTTAGCAGTCTCAACCGTCACTTTCTTTTCAGTAATCACGGCTTCCCCAGACTTCCCATGGAGATACCAATAAACTATGTTGTCGAATTTATCGAGATCAAACTTTCGCATAGGAATTTTACGAAGGCAACTCGCTGGAGGGTAAACCATCTTCCATTCTTCTTTACCGGTGAACTTGTTTAAGTACTTGACTCCTCGACCAACTGCTGGCTTGAACATCTTCCACTTACTCTCTCGACTCTCAGCAACGAGATGAGGAATCAATCCTCTGATACTAGCAACATTTTATGGTTGTTGAGATCGAGTTGAGCAATGTGATGGAGATCACGAGCTGGAAGAGTCTGAAGAAATTTGGCCCTTGGCCTGAAGTACTAAACCCCATCGGTCCTTTTGATCATTACCAGGCCGTGCTGCTCATCGAAATCCCAACTTCGAATCTGTCCCGAATACTCACCTTTTGTGGATAAGTATCTCTTCCTTTGAGTGTCATCTGGAAGATTTCTAAACCATTTGTGAGCTGCCACACTGACTTCTTCGGGAATTCGTATAGGATTAAAGATTTCTTCGGGCATTTCACAGCCAAACACAAAGCCTCTGATAACATCACTGTTGACTGGTAAGGACTCGTACTAAATCCTCTTGCCTTTCGCAGTCTCAATGAAACTGAACTTACCAGCCAAGTCGTCGTCGGTTCGCCAATCTTCAACCATTTCCTCAACCACTTCACCAGCTCCCAAATCCAATTCAGCAGCAGGATCTAACTCAGAATCAGATATGGCACCTGCATCAGTATCTACAGGGCCTTTATCTCCCCCTGCAGCTGCACCCGAGGACTCCCCCTCAACATGAGCCGGGGTTGCAGCTTCAGGAGCACGTGCGCTCCTTGACTGCTCCCCCTGCTTCGACGCGTTGGGATCCTTGTTCTTGTCAAGATCGTCTATGATTTTCTTTAGTTCGTCCATCTTGCACTTAGCCTGAACTTGAAAATCCGAAGCCAAAATCTCCCCCTGAGCAGCAAGGAGTGACATGAGATCTGTCACAATCCCGAGGAGTCGATCCGTAGTACTAACCAAAGTCTGTTGTCGGGCAGACGTCGAGGCATCTTGTGCTATGAACTTACCCAGCTGAACACTCTGATCTTTGGATAGACGAAAAAGCTCTGCCATCTGCTGGTCTCGATCTGCATCCCTTTTCTTCAAGAAAGCAATTTCTTTCTGCTGCCTAGAGATCTGATTCTTGTGTTGAAACATAACCTTGGCTGCATCCTGAAATTTTCCACGAACGAATTCCTGAAAATTCTGCTCTTGACCTGAACTTGATGGTCTCGAAGCAGAAACTGTAGAAGATCTAGGAGCAGGAGGTCTTGAGCCAGATGGCTGTGCACTGGAGGGCCTAGGACCTGAGAATGGTTTCACTGGAGGACGCAGAGATCTTTTCTTCGATCGCACTGCCGGCGGACTCTGACCGAAAGCGACCTTCGGACCTGCTTGTCGTGTCTCTGGAGCTTGCAAGTCGGTGAAAGTACTAGGTCGTGATGGCAGAGAGGAACTTCCTGATAAGGCAAACACATTACCCGTACCCATTTGAGAAGATAACGACCCAAATAATGGTACTGCAGGAATCGGAGAAGACATCATTGGCGTTACTGGTTGAAGCGTTACTGGTTGAAGAGTCGTAGCCATACTGGTAGCTTCCACAAAAGAAGTGAATGGAAGTGAGGAAGACAGTGACGGGAGAGCTACAGATAACTCCATATTTAGAAGACCTCTGGAGTCTGATGGAGCAGAGCTGGATATAACCGTGACTGAAGCAACCATAAGACTTGAAGACTGATGATCCGAAACAGCAACACGTTGTCGTTTATACGTCCTGAGAGGAACTGGCACACGAACAGTATCAGTAACAGGACGAAGACGATCTTCATCATCATCATCATCATCAGAAGAGGACGAGCTAAACACAATTGAATCTAAATCATTCGCTCTGTCATTCCAACTAGCTAAGCGTATACTCCAATCGGAAGAGGGACCGAGAGAAGCAACCTTCGCTCTAAATAACTCAAGCTTTTCTCTTTCAGAGAGTGAAAGACGATTTTGAAGTTCCTTCATTACTAACAGAAGGTATTGCTTTTCAGATGGCATATCATCTAATGATTCATCCACAGAAACGTCTTCCATATGCCGCTTCCCTTTGTCAACTATACGGGAGGACAGACCCGCATCTAAAGCAGCATCAAGCTCTAAAATCACATCATCAGTTTCTACAGCAACCCCTGTTGCCGAAGACGTAGAAACTGGAGCTTGAACAGACACAACTTCTTGAATAGAAGCAACAACAACTGGTTCAGAAATCACTAATTCTTGAACGGGTTCAGGCTCAGGTTCCGGAGGATTAACGGGTGGTTGTTGAACATCAACCTGAGGTTGAACAACCACGGGCTCTTGAGCATTTTCAACAAGTGCTTGCATACAGCAAATATTTGATCAACACCACTTCTAACGTTTAACCAATTCGGATCAATTTCTGGATTGTAGTTGCCTTGAAGAATAGCGCCACACAAAGGAGTCGTAACTGGACGAGCAGCAGTCCTTTTGGACTCGTTAACCCTTGCACAATCATTGAAAATACGAATAGGCATTGGTGCTTGAGCGTAGGCAGGTAAAGTTCCTTCGAACGAAAGATTCGGCAACAAATGTCGAAAAATAAGACAAAGAAAACGAGGATACAGAATCATCAAACGCTTATCATTTGCCTTCAATCTGGTGTTTGAGAGCTTGGAGAATCATCAGTGAGAAATTGTACGGCTGGTTGTTGGTTAATCCAATCATCGCAGAAAGAAGATCATGACCCATCGTATTAGTTCCCGATTTTCGTGCAGACAGACACTGCATCGACACATGAAAGAAGTATCTCCACTGCCCAATAATCAATGCCTTGTAGATCTCCTTCATGGTAAAAGAACCAACGTAACCGAAAGATCTAACCCCACGTTCACGTATTTGCCGCACATAGCACGTGTTTCCATGATCTAAATCACCAAAACGCAAAGCCGCACGAATAACTGCCTCCGTGATAACAATAGAGCTTCCAGAAATAGTAGCTTCGATGGAATCATCAACAATCCGAGCCGTACGCCAAAAATCCTCAATATACGCTTGCACTTGGTGAATATTTTCTGAAATCGCGAAACCAATTCTTGAATTTCAAAGAAAACGAATGATATCAGAATAATCGGCTCCACCACGAACGTTCTCATTTAGCAAGGCAATTTGATTATGATTACGATGAAACTCATGAACTGGACGAGGTTGTTCTGCCATCTCTGTTGAAAATAAACCAAAAACGAAACACATGCATCAGATATAAGTGTAGAATAGTTAGAAAATAACAGCATGCAATTCACACATAGTGAACATCAATATTCAATTTGTGGCAAAAATTACTGTCACATAGTTAAACACACAGTTATTATATATAAAAGTAAACACACAGTTATTTTATATAAAAGTAAACTTAGACTATGAGTTGAGACTCAGACAGTCCCAGTCCCGAACAGTTGAAAAGAAACCCCCGAGTGAGATACACAGTGGTTAAGAGCCGGACACAATGACAAGCAGTTTAAAAACTCGGTATCTCTTGTTTTGAACAGTTTAAAACTCGGAAACACTGCTTATGTTATCAAAACACGGAACTTTCTTTTGACCTTTCAAAAAAATTGTTTGAAACTCGGAAAGTTGTTTGACAGATTAAAACTCGGACATATCTAAAAAGCCTGTAAAACTCGGACAGTGGACTTTCTTTAACTCTCTAAAACTCGGAAATATATACCAAAAGTCAGACTACTAAGCTTTAGCCAAAAATAATTTAGTTTCAAAACATGGACAGTAAAAACTCGGAAGAGAAATAAAACTCGGAGACACTTCAACACATTTCAAAACTCGGAGACACTTCAACATATTTCAAAAAGAAACTCGGAAGAGAAACAAAACTCGAAGACACAATTGTTTAAAAAACTCGGAAACATACATTGTTAACACTTAAAAAACTCGGAACCAGACATTGTTTTAAACATCGGAACAGACTGTTTCTAGATCAAAACGCGGAACAACCAAACTTCAAAACTCGGACCATGTTGACTTTCAAAAATTATTTGACTGATTGACTGTTTTAAAACTCAGAATCATTAAACTTTAAAACTCGGAGAGACTTCAAAACAAAAATCGGAGACTTGTATCAAACCCCAGACCCTCCTACTCATTTTAACCCACTGAATAACACTTGGAAAACTGTTTAAAAACTTGAAATATATTTTCACCCGAAGCTCGCAGCACATAATCGGACACATAATCGGACGTGCAAACATTTTGAAACTTAAAGCATGGAACCTCTGCTATTAAAGGAAAAAGAAAACTCAGAAATACTATCTACCGATAATACCCGGAGACGAGTTTAAAACTCGGAGAACATAGAGTTAAAACTTATCACCGAATCAAGTCTTTGACCCTTCCGAACTTACGGAAGAGAGAAAGAAATGAATCTCCAAGATTTAACACTACAAAACAAGAAACCTTCTTTCATGATGGATCAAAAAGTGAAATTTTCAAATTTCTTCATCTTCTACCTAAGAACAAGAATCCCCGCCAAGAACATATACAAACAAGTAACAATTTTTGTCTAACCAAACAACTCCAAAAACACATTCTCACAAACTTTCAACCAAACAAAGCTCAAAAACAACTCAATCATTCAATTTCCTTCAAGATTCATGAACCCCAACTTCAAGAACACCAAGTTCTTGAAGCCAAACACAAAACCCCCAAATTTTCTACAAAACCCTAACTTCAAGAAGCTTCAATAACATCAACTAATATCAACAACTAGCAAGAAATCACAAAGATTCAATCATGAATTTATCAAGAAACATGAACACTAAGTTCAATCCAAGCCCTAGAAATCAAAGAAATCTTACCAAGATTTGAGATAATGAAGATGTAAAGAGTGTAGAAACACATACCTTGAAGAGGACTTGATGTTCTAATCACAAAGGCAAGAAATTTTCAAGATGAACGTAGAAGTATGGAGGGTGCAATGAAGGTGCAATGAAGGTTTGGAAGGAGAAGACTCTCTGAGGATTTTAGAACAAGAGGAGAATGAAGGAGATGAAAGGGAAAAATCGGATCGATGACGAACATCAAACATTGCGCTTGATTTCAAGACATGAAAAACAAAATATGAACAAGATAGAAATATGTAGAAGATGAATCTCTTTATTGTTGAATCAGTCATCACAGATTACACAAACCAAAGGAGTATACATCATCTACAAGCTGGTTTAGATCACAAAGATCTAAACCTAGCTTTCTCTCACTAACACATGGTCTCTCTGGAGAGGTGCACAAAGCTTCTTTCTTTCTCTCTTTGTCGTTCTTGTTTACGCGTAAAACCTACCGAAGCAACGTATAATGAAACTGTCACACTTAACGATTAATTGATTATATAGCCATACTCCTGCATTAGATACGACTAACCGATGTACTATCATTTCCCTTATATCTCAATGCGACTTCATTTTAAATTTTTCATATGTTTTTGTGTTTTTCTGAAAATTTATCCTACAACTAAGTAAAATATTTTTGTAGTTTTTCAATTTTTTCGAAAGCGGTAAGAAATGTACAGAAAAGATAAAATAAAGTTTCTATGCGAGTTTTTGAAAGCATTTTACTCCGGGTTGATCATGCCAATCATTCGGACCAGATTTTCAAATCTAGCCCGATCGAATGTTTTCGTAAACAGGTCGGCAATATTATCCAAGGTGTCTACCCTAACCACTTCTATTAAACCCTTCTCAGCACAGTCGCGAATAAAATGATGCCTAACATCTATGTGCTTAGTGCGTGAGTGATTAACTAGATTGTTTGTTATGGAAATGGCAGAGTTGTTATCCACAAGGATAGGAGTTCGAGTAAAATTCAAACCGTAGTCCCTCATTTGCTGCTGAATCCACAAAACCTGAGCACAACAGCTTGAAGCAGCAATGTACTCGACCTCGCACGTGGATAGAGAAACGGCAACTTGCTTTTTGCATTGCCAAGAGACAAGACGATTCCCAAGAAGTTGTGCGCCGCCAGAGGTTGACTATCTATTCATCCGGCACTCTCCGAAATCTGGGTCAGCATACGCCATCAAATCTAGACCACCTTCAGCTGGATACCACAATCCAAGCTTAGGCGTCCCTTTCAGATATCTGAAAATACGCTTGACTGCTTTCAAGTGAGACTCCTTCGGAGTTGATTGGTACCTAGCACACAAACAAACAGAGAATATAATATCTAGTCGTGAAGCAGTAAGATACATCAATGAACCTATCATAGCTCGATATAGAGTCGGATCCACTTCAGGATCTTTCACATCATCGTGTGAAAGCTTGAGATTTGTCGGGAGAGGCGTGTCATAGGGTAAGCTATCTTCCAATCCAAATCTTTTGAGAATCTCGTGGACATACTTTGTCTGATGCACGTACGTCCCGGTTTTTCCTTGACTCACTTGAAGACCTAAAAAGAATGATAACTCGCCCATCGCGCTCATTTCAAACTTTGACTTCATCACCGCTTCGAACTCACGACACAATTCTTCATTTGAAGAACCAAAAATTATGTCATCAACGTAAATTTGCACGATCAGAAAATCTCCCCCTTTCTTCAAAATGAACAGTGTGGAGTCTATCGCACCACGCGAGAACCCATGCTCAAATAGATGCTTTGACAATGTCTCGTACCATGCTCGAGGAGCCTGATGGAGACCGTAGAGAGCCTTGTCCAACAGATAGACCTTGTTGTCTAACCCTGGAGCTTCGAAACCCGGTGGTTGGGACACATACACAGTTTCATGCAATTTCTCGTAAAGGAAGGCGCTTTTCACATCCAACTGATAGACTTTGATACGCATGTGTGCAACAAAGGCTAGAAATAAACGAATAGCTTCCAGTCTTGCCACCGGTGCATAAACTTCGGTATAATCAATCCCTTCCTCCTGATTGAAGCCTTGAACAACCAACCGTGCTTTGTTTCTGACAACGACACCCTTATCGTCTTTCTTGCACTTGAAAACCCATTTCGTGTTGATTGCATGTTGGCCCTTTGGAAGATCGACCAAATTCCACACCTTTAACTTGTCGAACTGAGCTAACTCTTCTTGCATCGCCTCACACCAAGAATTATCCTTCAGAGCCATTTGATAGTTCTTCGGCTCTATCTGAGAGATAAAACATTCATGCAGGATAAGATTGTAGATTTCTTCTTTATTGATAGCAGAGAACAGACATTGCATCTCTGAAATACTCCTTCGCATTTGCACTCCCGCATTTGGATTCCCAATAATATTATCAACAGGATGATGAATATTTGTTCTTGGAACTGGGATTGCCGGAGCTTGAAGATTGTTTCCCAAATTCGATTGAATCTCCCCTTCAGCATTTGCATTACTAATAGAAGCTTCACCATTACCAGAAGACGCATCAACATTTGGATATGCTGAAAAGTCAACGTATAGATCTCCACTTATAGTTTGAGCAGCTGCATTGGGGATCTGCTCAGCAACAACATCATTTACGGTCGAAGAATTGGCGACTGGAACATTCAAAGACACATTAGTAGGAATACTTGCTCTCCAGCTCGCATCCACTTCATCTTTGTTCACAAGATGTGTGTATACAACCTCCGAATCTTCTTCTGAAACATCAGGAAGATCAAACGAATCAAATAATTTATCATAATCATAACCACTTTTGGGACCGAATTCGGACGGTGGAGGATCGAAACTCAAAGGAGTTATATCAAACACGATCTCCACTGTTCGCTTCTTGATGTTATCAACGCGTTTGTTTGGAGTTCCATTGGCATATCCCAAAAAGAACCCAACTTCACCAACTTCCCCCATTTTAGGAGTATCTTTGGTGCGTTTGATAACACACTTAATCCCAAAAGGTTGAAAACCAGATAAGTTCGGTTTCCTATTTTCAAGCAATTCATAACATGTTTTATCTTCTCTTTTGACCGTAAGCACATGATTTAACACATAACATGCAGTGTTTACCGCCTCGGCCCAGAAGAAAATTGGCAATTTTGATTCAGAAAGCATAGTGCGGGCCGCCTCAATCAGGGTACGATTCTTCCGTTCTGCAACTCCGTTCTGTTGAGGAACATATGGAGCCCTGAACTGATGAATTATTCCCATTTCCCGATATAACTCATCCATATAATTATTTTTAAACTCAGTGCCGTTGTCACTTCGGATTTTCTTAATAGGAAGTGAATAATTTTTCTCAAGTTGTTTGAATAATTCTCTTAAAATACCAGCAGTTTGATCCTTTGTTTTTAAGAAAAATACCCAAGAATAACGTGAGAAATCGTCAGTGACAACTAAGCAATAAGACATCCCACCAATGCTAGCAACATGGATCGGGCCGAAAAGATCCATGTGAAGTAATTCAAGTGGTTTTTGGATTGAGTTAACTGTTTTCGGTTTATGAGGCTTTCGTTTGATTTTTCCTTTTTCACATGATTCACATTTGTTGTGCATATTGAAACTACGTAAAGGAACCCCCAACACTAAGTTGTTTTTCACTAAGTGGTTCATCTTTCGCAGATGCACGTGGCCCATTCTCCTATGCCAGAGATACGATTGATCTTCAGTCGCCTTTGAAAGTAGACAAGTCACTGGAGCAGACGAGTTAACCAACGGGCGCATGTCCATGACATATGTGTTATTCACCCTTGGAGCCCTCATAACGATCTAATCTTCAGGAACAAAAAATCCCGGACGCAAGACGAAGCAAGCTTTATCCGTGAAAAGCATCGTGTACTTGTTATCACAGATTTGAGAAACCGACATCAAGTTATGCTTCAGTTCTTCAACGTAGTTCACTTTATGCAGCGTGATTTTTCCATTTGATAGAGAGCCTTCACCGGTGATGTATCCACCCTTTTCACCGACAAAATTTACATAACCACCACAAATTTGTTTAAAATTGTTCAATAACTCTTTATTTCCTGTCATGTGTCTGGAACAGCCACTATCGATATACCAAATATAGATAGCCCTCTTCAGTTGCTCCTACACTCCCCAACAAAAAAAATTTAGTTAAAGTGTGGGACCCAAGCCATGATGGTCTTGGGTCGTCCCGATTCATCAACATAAGAAAACTCTTTGAAATAACCATCATCGCCTCTGTGTCCACCATTTCCATTTCGGAAATTGTTGGAATGAATCCCCGCAAATCGTGGATTATACGGAGTTGACGATCTGTTGGTATAACCAGAGTTTCCATACCCTCGGCTTCCATAGTTTTGGTAACTGTAATTTTGATTCCTGGGTGGCTCAAAATTCCTACCAAATCTAGGAGCATCTTCGTGTCTTGAGAATGATCGTGGATGATTATCCAAATGCGGTCTTTGATTTGGAAAACGGGAGGGGGGGGGGGGTGACGCATTTCTATCATTCACGAATCTGTTCTATGCATGAGGTCTAACAAAGTTGTTGTTCGAACCTCCAGAACGTTGGTCATTCTCAACTACTTGAAAAGTAACATGATTTTGTCGTCTGTGAGGGTTTTCTCACGAATATCATGTCTTTGAGATACATTTTCCGATCTGTCCCCACGGTAAATAACAACGGGTTTCTCCTCTTGATCCGGATTTTGTTGTGATTTAACATTTGGTTTGACAACTGGTTTTACTTCTTGTTTAATCACTTTGTTTTTCTCAACCTTCTAATTTTTACCATTTTTCTTTTCAACATTAACTTTTTCATTTTGTGGTTTTTCAACAAAAGGTTTCTTTTGATCAGAATCAACAAGAGATTTACCCTTGTCATCTGGACAGTCTGCTGCTAAGTGTCCTTTCCCACGACACTTATAGCATTTGCGAATTTTTGAAGCATTCTTTGGACGTTCCTCATGATCGGTTGAAGATGATGAGGCATTGGTGGAATTTTTCAAAATTTGGTTCACACAGTGAGAGTTGGGACCTGTTTCGATTTTTACTTCTTCTCTGACAAAATCCTCCCCTTTAACAAACTCAGTTTTAGGGACATTTTTCAAAGCCTTTTTAGTTTTTCCACGTGACTTTGGTTTGGATTTCACATTTTGAACTTGATTGAAAATTTCCAAAATCTTATTGCTTATCAAATTTTCAGTGTTTTCAAGATTCACCTCATTTTTCTTTGAAACTCCACTCATCTTCGACTGATCTGAGTCAGTAACTTCATTTGGCTCAGATTCTGACTCACTTTGTGGTTCAACCGTCAGAGGGGTCGTTGGCACAAAATTTGCCAATTCACGATCAATGCTTGGCATTGATGTATAATTATGGTTTACCGGAGGAGGCACCTTAGTATAACCAATGCCGAACATTTCTTCCTCAGATTCTTTGAGACGTTGGTTGTTAATACAAAAATTCATCATTTCGGATGAATCCCTGAACTTTTCAATCTTTCGTTGCAAATCTAAAATCAGATTATCTTTTTCCAAAATGATTTTATTCTTTTCCAAAACACAATTTTGATTCATTTCAAGTTCAGATTTTAATTCCTGATTTTTAAGATTTCCCTAAGCCACAAGTCTCTCAAATTCAGAGATATCATTTTTCAGCGTTTTTATCTTAATTCGGTGTTCTTTATCCGAATTAGACAAAACAGCAATGAGTTCTCTGGATTTTTCTAAATCTGCAATTACGTTTGTGTTATGAAGTGCATATCTATCAATCTTAGTCACAAACTCAACACATCTAGCACATCGCTTATCTACAGAAGATGGTTTTACCTCAATGCCAGCCATGAATGCACAAGCCTCATTTTCTACGGAGTTTTCTTCCAATCTTTTAGCTTCTGCATCCGCAAATTGCTGCATTTCAGCTGTGGAGATGTTGAATTCAAAACGTTCTCCCTGTTCTTCATCTTCTGTCTTGTTAGACTTTTCAATGGTCTCTTCAATTGAGGAATCTTCATTCTCAGCAACATTCCCCGAATCCAACTCTTCCCCAAGAACCTCAGCTACAACCGCAAGCTCCTCAATACTAGTCTCTTTGACAACCTCTTCATACACTTCTTCGTTCACAATTTCTGCTATAAATGCTTGTGACACAATTGCTCCTGAGATGTCTTCCAAAGCACAACCCCAGTCATAAGGCTCAGTCACACTCTGTAGAGGTTGAGCCACCATAGCATTGTTTGTCGAAGGTGTAAGATTTTCAGACCTACTTGAACGAGCACTTGAGTTAGAGGTAGCAGTTGATGCATTGTTGTGAGGTCTTGAATTATTTCCTCGGGAGTTGTTGTCTCTATCAGATCTTTCCAACTTTGGCTTTCGACAATCACGTGCGAAATGCCCGTAGATACCGCAGTTGTAACATTTTACTTTTGACATGTCGACTCCCATTCGAGTCTTTGTCTGACCTCCTATGAACTTCCTACCTGTCTTCAACAGAAACTTCTTCGCTCTACGGACTAACAGTGCCATATTGAGTTGTAGATCAAGTTCTTCCATTTCGTCTTGATCTATCTGATCAAAGTCCTCATCGAGAATTGACGGTTCAACGAGCTTTCCAAGACAGAAGTTCTCGTAGGCAGTCATGAAGGACACCAACAGACTCATATTTTCTTCAATCTTCTTCAAAAAGCTTGCATCTATCTTAGGAATGTTCAAACTTGTGCCTTGAGATTTCTGAGCCCCACTAGAAGAGTACATCCCTTGATTGGAATTGGTTGTTCCACTTGAACTAACATTGTTGCTTATAAAGGCGTGTTCACTTGCAGAACCTTCATTCTCCAAATACAAGGCAACACCGACTCCACTATTACTACCCTTCTCCATTGGTTTCGAAGCCTTATATAACTGAGGATCTTGGAGCTTCTAGAAATCAAATGCTTGATCTTCCATATTCCAGGCATAACCCTTCAGCTTTTGAACAGCTTCTTCCAATGAGAGCTCCTCATAGAGAACACCCTCTCTAATCAATGCGGTGTACATATTCCATTCTCTGGGAAGACAATTCAGAAACTTCTCAACCTTCTCAAATTCAGTGTAGATACCCTCCTGACTTCTATCAAGTTCGCTCAACAGATGATAAAAACGGTTCACTGTGTCATCAAATGATTCATTCTTTAACGCTTTAAACACAATGAATTGAGTCTTCAACCGTTCGAGTCGTCGTTTCTTGTAATTTGCATTTCCTTCATATCGCTCGATCATGCTATCCCACAACTCCTTCGAGCTATTTCTCTTACGGAACGTATGAAGTATAGATTGTGTCATTGCCATCGTTATCATTGACATAGCTTTCTCTTCACAGTCAAAAAATCTCTTCTGGTCGTCAGTGAGTGCCAAATACGTGTCAATCGTCAACGTACGTACTGGAGTAGCTCCACATCCTTTAACAATACACAACCAGATTTTGATGTCTTTTGCTCATACATATCTTTCAAAACGCTCCTTCCACTCACGAAAATAAAGCTCGTTTATCAACAAAGGAGGTTTGTCGTTATGCTTGAGGTTTTGCACCATAGCAGTCAGATTGTTGTTTGCCATTTTAGAAAAACAACAGTAGGCTTCCAAGTAAGAACTGTGTTACTGAAAAGATTTTCTAAGTCCAAACTCGGAGAGAAAACCCAGAGTGTAATGTCTGAGCTTTAATCAGAGTGTGAAACCCGGATCACAAAAACCTGAAATAAACACAAACAGAAAAACTCGGACACTACACTGTTAGAATTTAAACTCAGACCACCTACAAAAAGATCAGACTCCTGAAAATAATAAATAAAAGGTTGAAATTCGGACTACGAACAATAATAAAATTCGGACACTACTAACAATAATAAAATTCGGACACTACTAATCAATTAAAAGTCGGACACTACTAACAATAATAAAAAGTCGGACACTACTAACAATAATATAACACAAAGCTCTATTAGAGATAAAAGTCGGACTATAACAATAATAAAAAGTTGGACACTACTAACAATAATATAACATAAAGCTCTATTAGAGTTAAAAGTCGGACTACAAAACTCAAAGAAACTCGGACCTATATAACTATAAAAGTCGGACTCTTTAATAGAGTTAAAAGTCGGACTCCTTTGGATAGGTTAAAAAAGGTCGGACTCTATATGATGAAAATTAGGACCAGTCAATAAAAACTCGGACAAGAATAAAGGTCGGACAACAACATTTAGTTAATTAGTAAAGTTCGGACTTTAATATTAAATTGAAAATCGGACACAAGACAATATAACTCGGACTAAATAACTAAATAAGAGTTAAAAGTCGGACTTACATAAAGATCGGACTTAGTAAAGTTCGGACACTAAAAGTTGGACACAAGTATCTAATTAATCAAAAGAAGTTCGGACAAGTATCTAAACTAGGACAAGCTAAACTCGGACTTGAGAAATTAAATTTAAAATAACTAAATAAAGAGATCAGACTAACCTAAAAACTAAAACTCAGACTCTAATAACACATTAAAAGTCGGACTCAAGGGAAACAAGGTGAAAGTCGGATCTATGTAAAGTTCGGGCAAGACACAAATCAACTAAAATTCGGACACAAGAAACTCAGACTCAACTAAAATTCGGACAAATAATAAAACTCAGACTATTAACCTAAGACACAAAATTCGGACAAGGTAATTCGGACAGAGATTTGAAACTCAGAACAAGTTCAAAACTCAGAAGAACCAATCTCCGGACTATCTCCCCAATGTGACTTCA
This sequence comes from Helianthus annuus, assembly GCF_002127325.2. Classification (NCBI taxonomy): domain Eukaryota; kingdom Viridiplantae; phylum Streptophyta; class Magnoliopsida; order Asterales; family Asteraceae; genus Helianthus; species Helianthus annuus. The sequence goes on from NC_035434.2 coordinate 140,580,251, forward strand.
CGCTGGTTCAACAATACCCCAGAGACATAAACACAGAATTTAAACTACGGAAAAATCTTCCAAAGATCAAACTCAGGAATCTTTTTCAACCTTCAAACTCTGTATGAACAAGAACCAAAACCCCTGTAAAACCCAGATGAAGAACAACACTAATAATCAACAAACTACTCAAAATCCATCATCAAATCACTAGATATGAATGAAGAATCATGAATAAAACACAAAAACTCACTAAACACTCACTAAACCCTATCAAAGATTGAACTTTTCTCACAAAACCCTTCAAACTAAGAAACACCTACAGTAGTATGAGCACACTGCTCTGATACCACTTGTAAGGCCTCCTAATCCAAGATCTCACTCAGCTAAAGCCACCAACAGGTGTGCGGAATCCACCTGATGATTAACCACTGCAGATGAAACACTAGTATGCAAGGATTTGTGAGAGAAATCAAGAATACACTGAGTATTCTTGTTGGTGCACTTGTGTCTGTACTTTGTCTGTATTCGGTCTCGATGTAAACGATGTCCTTGTCAGTCCTGTAAGTTGACCAAGTCAACCGTCCTCCTGGTTTGACTTGGCCAAACAGTTAGTATATGGTTGTATATTGTCTGTCTCGAAGGATGAGACATCGAAGGATGATGTAGATCCTTCGATGTGCTCGAAAGTTAACCTTCGATAGATGCTGTTGGACCTCGAAGGATATACCATCCTTCGAGGTATATGCATATCCTTCGAGAGCTGGATGCTCGATAGATCATCTATCGAGCAGTCTACTTGATCCTTCGGACAGACTTGCTGTGTTTGGGTATAAATACCCATGCAATATGTTCACTTAAAGACAGATGCACACCGAGAGATAGAGAGAGTTAGAGAGCATTCTGTCCAGAGAGAACACACACACTTTGAGAGTTTGCAAAACACATTTGTGAACATTGAGCTTGTAACCGGAACCTTTCATTCGTATTAATACAAGTTATGTTAATCGGTGAACTTTGTGTGTTTGTGTTTATACTTGTTTCATCTCGGTTTGCTTGCTAGCTTGGATTCCGCACTCGCTAGTGGGTTTGTATAACAAGGTTTAGGTTCGTCATCCTCCGAGAGGGACCTACAAGTGGTATCAGAGCTAAGGCTCTTTACCTTGTTTAAAACCGGGTTTTGTTCAAGTTCTTGGTGTGTTTGGACACTTGGTTTAGCTCGCGTTTTTAGTGTTTTTCTTGGATTTCTTGGCATAAAAATGTGTTCTAAACCAACCGGGTGTGTTTAAAAGCGGGTTGGGTAACTTAAAACTTGTCTTTAAGTGACTTGGTGATTTCCGGCCATATTTCCGGTCAAAATTCCGGTGACTGAGTTTCTGGATAAGGGTTTCCTTTTTGGGCATATTTTATTTCAAAAATCAAAGTTGGTAGGAAAAGTAAGGTCTGCCATATCCTTTTTGCCGAAAGTTGACTTCACCAACCCATCACCTTTTCACCAACCTTTCACATCTGTGTCATTCGTGTCAGTAGGACTCGAAGGATATCTTTCGACATCGAAAGTTCATCTTTCGATCCAGGAAGGCTCGATAGATAACCATCTTTCGATCCATCCTTCGAAATCAGAGGATTATCCTTCGATCAAGGGAATCAATTCGAAAGATAGTTGTTCGAAAGATAAGGATTTATCTCGAAAGATTAGGATCTTTCAAGTGTGAATCTTTCGAAATTTTGAATCTTTCGAAACCATTGCTCGAAAGTCAACAGTGATCTTTCGAACACTGTTGATCATTCGAACAAGTGTTGATCTTTCGTTTGTGGTCTGTTTATTGTTAACAAGTTTCTGTTTTTCAGATCTTTCGAACAAGGATCCTTCGGCTGTGTGTGATCTTTCGGAATATTCATTTAGCATTTATTTTTCTTATCAATCATGAATCCAAATTGGTGGAATCCGGCTCCAGACAGTGGAAAATATACAAGCTCAGGTTCCACTCCCTCATGGTGGGGTACACCGGCTCCCGATAGTGGAAAGTACACGTGTACAAGTCTATCACCTTCATGGGCCGAGTCTCCGGTGTCTACATCTTCACAAGCAAATGCCATATCTTCAAGTCAATGGGCATTAGTATCGAATCAAACTCCGAGCATCCAAAGTATTTTATTGAGCGAAAGCGAAACCGGAAGTTTGAATCGTCCTCCAAAGTTGATGCATCTAAATGAATATCCGGGCTGGGTTGACAGATTCCGTACATACGTTCTTGGTCAAAACACCGAACTGTGGATACGTTTCACCACAGATTTCGATCAAGCTATAGAAGTTGCTGCTTCAGATACTGCTACGTTTGCCGATCTTCCTGAAGATCAAAAGAAAACGTATGATCTGGAAAAGAAAGCATACGCCATTCTCACTCAGGCGTTGAGCAAGGATATCTACCACCAGTTTGTCAGTTTCAAGACAACCAAGAAGTTGTGGGACGGGTTGAAAACCAGAGGAGTAGGGAATGAAGCAACACGTCAATTGCGTCATGATCTGCTCAAGAAAGAATTCGACTGTTTCACATGCATGGATAAGGAGTCCTTGGGAGACATGACAAGTCGGTTTTATCATTTGCTTACTGAGTTGAATAATTTTGGTGTAGCTACAACTCAAGCAGAAGTGGTGAAGAAGTTTGCTGATGCTTTGCCTCCCCAATGGAGTAGCTTCTTGGAAATCCTGAAGTACAACGGAGTGTTGAGAACTACTAATATCAACGACTTCGTTCAGCTTTTGGAAAACAAGGATCAGGAGGAAACATTAAAGGCGAAGAGAGTTCCATTGCCACAAAATCCAGAAATGTATTATGGAACTTCAAGTACTTCGTCTGCAAGAACTGGTCCACATGCTCCACTGCAAACGACATTTGTCACAAGTACAGATATGTATGGCAATCCGGTGCAAGTTCCTGTCAAGCCACCTCCCACCACAGACATGTATGGAAATCCAATACAACCACCTCCTCCTCCTCCTGCTCGACAACAACGTGCATGTTATGGAGGAACATCATCTGCTGGTCAACAATCAAAGCCAAGTACAGTACAGCTCGACACTTCCAGCTTCTCTAAAGTCAGTGTAGAAGTAGCTAAGGAACACATGGAGCTGCTTAACACTGTAGTAAGCGCGTACTGTGGGTTAATTGAAGGTCAGATTGGCAACATTAATCTGACACAAGAAGACTATCGGCAGATTGATAAAGAAGAGATGGACTTGATGGATATCAAGTGGGCCTTTGCTAGTGCTGTGAGAAGGGCAAAGGATTGGATGGAAAGTACTGGCAGAACCAGCTTGGAGAGTAAGAGAGACACCAAGTATGGGTTCGACAAATAGGCAGTGAAGTGCTTCAACTGTGGTGAACGGGGTCACTTTAAAAGGGAATGCACAAAGCCAGCACAGCACGGGAACCAAAACCCCTTCAGAAATCAAGGCAACCAGCAGAACAGAAACAATGAGCGTACATTGGTGCCTGTCAACAACCAAACCAACCGGGCACTTGCGGTTCAGGTGGATGAAGGTTGTGACTGGTCAATCCAGTTGGGTGGTGATGCTCCCGATGGAACAGCATGTTTTGCTCAAGTTGTGAAGAATGTAGTTCACACCAGTGGTGGAGAATCTTCCGCCAATGGTGGTGAATCGTCTGAAGATGAAGACTCTTCTGGGTACAGCAGGAGTGTTGATGAAGAATCATCCAATTCTGGTGATCGGGTGAGACATCAAATGCAGCAATCGATGCAGATATTGATGAACTTTTGGGGGAAGCTGCAGCAGAAACTCAAAGAAGATCTATTCTGGTGGATCAAGCTGCTTATTCTTTGTCTTCTCTCCATTCAGCCTTTATGGCTAATGTCGACGGTTCATCAAGTCAGGTATGTGTCGATGAACCCACTGTTGATAATTGTGATGAATGTGATAGATTGCGTGCTAGATGTGCTGATGTGGAGAAAAGTATGTCTGAGTTGCAAGACAAACATGATGTTTTACAAGCTAGTTTGTTTGACTTGCAAGACAAACATACTACATTGAATGAGAATTTGAGTGACTTGCAAAGTAAGCACGAAGCTTTGCAAGAAAAGTATGATGTGACTTTTATCCACAATCAGAAATTGATTGTGGACCTTTCCAAATGCACAGAAGCCAATATGTTTTATGAAAACCATGAAAAGGAGTTTAAATCGGTAATTGAAAAGTTAAAGAAAGATAAAACCGAGTTAACTAAAATGGTTTCCAGAAAACAAACGGACATTAATTTGTATATCTCTCGTCTTGAGACAATGCAAAAAGAAATGGCTTGTGTAAAAACAGAAAGTGAGGCAATCCAACTCAAGTTAGATAGTTATTTGAGTTCTAGCTATGTGTTGGATCACATCATTGAGGTGCAAAAGGAGAAAAGGGATGTCACGTGCATAGGCTATAAGAATTGTCCACCACCAGTGAGACATAATTATGATGCCATGCCGGATGAGGAGGACAGGGTGTTCTTTGAACCATCTGTGCCTCTAGATGTGAAAGAGTTTGCAGCAGGACTCGGATACTAGAAAGAAGTATCCTCAGATTCAGATGGGTCAGCAGATACATTTGTAACTGCTGAACAGAATCAGGATCCTCCAGTTGTGATTGAGGATGCTGATTCTTCTGATCATGAATCTGATGATACTGATTCAGCAAAGTCTGATGCGGTAGTTAAAAATGAGGACATACCTCTTGAGAATCGCATTCTATGTGATCCACCTGCAAAACCCGCTAAGACTGTTGCAATCGAGTCCTCATCTGAAGAAGAGTCGGAGAGTGTGAACTTGCTGTACACTCTTGTTGGTGATGATAAGATTTATTCAGACAAAGATTTTCCTATTAAGAATGTTAATCAATCCTTAATCAGTAAAGTCTTTGAGAATTCGACTAGTAAGTTTTTGGGAAAGTCAGGACCACGTGTTACAGTTACACAGTGTCATCCTATTCCAAAGGCCGAAATTCGAAAACAATTTGGCAACAAGAAATTACCAGCAGTGCAGAAACAGCAAAATCACGCCAAGCCAAAAGCAAAATCACCGGCTCAAACTCAAAAGAAGCCGAATCAGAAGAAAAACAAGAATGTAAACTTTGTGAAATCGATGGGAACGGATAAAATCGAAACGTTTGAAAATAAATCTAACTTAGATTTTGTCAAGAAAGCAACAGTTCTGAAAAGAAATGAACAAAATAGTTCAAAGCCTAGTACCTCGGGTTCACAAAGTTCAACATCATCGGCTAAACAATCACATGATACTTCGGGGTTTGTTGAACGAAGATCATGTTTTGAGTGTGGAACAATTGGACATATAATTAGAAATTGTCCATATCTTCATAAGCAAAAAGAAAAGGTTGATGTTCCCCGTGACCAAACTGGCCGTAAGCAATCTGTTTCTGTAAAGCAAGATCCCCGCCTTGTAAAAGAAAGGGAAAAGAAACAAAAACGCCAACAGGTTAAGAAAATTGAAAAGGCAATTAAAACCGATGTGGTTAACAAATCATCTGTTTCTGTCAAACCAGAAAATCCAAAAACTTCAGACAACCATGAAGTTAAAATTGTAAAGAAAGACACTGGTAAAACAAAACAGACATGGAAACCTAAAACGGTTAATGAATCAGGGGGAACATCACAATTCACCAATCACCAAAGACAAGAAGTTATTGTTATTGATGAAAATGGAAGACCCAAGACCACAATGGCTTGGGTCCCCATCTCCAACTAATTCATTTGAGTTCATGTGCAGGGTGTTCCAGGAGGAACTATCAGTAGTCATTGGATTGTTGATAGTGGGGCATCCAGGCACATGACAGGCGACATGAAGCTTCTCTACGACGTAAAATCTATTAGAGGAGGTTATGTTGCTTTTGCTGGAGATAAAGGTGGATATATCACGGGTGAAGGAATGATATCCAACGGGATTGTCAGCTTTGACAAGATCAACTTTGTGCAACAACTTGATCACAATCTTCTTAGTGTTTCTCAAATCTGTGACAAGCAGTTCTCAGTACACTTTGATGCTAATGGATGTTATGTGCTGAAACCCGGCTTCAAAATTCCAAAAGAATGGATTCTCTTGTCGGCTCCAAGGATAAATGATTTGTACGTCCTTGATATGAGCCAAGCTATTACTACGTCTGCACAAGCAACTTGTTTCGTTTCCAAAGCCACAGAAAAAGACACTATCTCTTGGCACAGACGAATGGGTCACATTCACTTACGCAAAATGAATCATTTGGTTTCAAATGAATTGGTGAATGGTGTTCCCCTCAAAAATTTCCATCTTCAAGACGTCTGTATTTCGTGCCAGAAGGGAAAGCAAACAAAGAAGAAGCACCCTACAAAGAAGATCAACACGGTGGCAGTTCCTCTTGAACGTTTGCACATGGATTTGTTCGGTCCTGTCAAGCATAAGAGTATTCGGGGTGATCAATACTGCCTCGTGATAACTGATGATTATTCAAGATTTTCTTGGGTAGCGTTCATGGCACACAAGAGTGAAACCTTTGGTATTATCAAAACTTGATCATTCAGATTGAGAATTTGTATAAATTGAAGGTTAGGCGGATACGTAGCGACAATGGTACTGAATTCAAAAATCATGCCATGACGGAGTTTTGCACTTCAAAGGGTATTCTTCATGAGTTTAGTGCAGCTTATACTCCTCAACAGAATGGCGTCGCTGAACGTAAGAACCGCACATTGATCGAGACTGCTAGGACAATGTTGGTAGAGTCGCAGCTGCCCATTCTATTCTGGACTGAAGCTGTGGCCTCTGCATGTTACACATTGAACCGAGTCCTTACAGTCAAAGGCACAACAAGACCTGCTTTGAGCTTCTTCAAAAACGGAAACCAGATTTGTCTTATCTTGAACCGTTTGGAGCTCCATGTACAATCATCGATCCTAATGGAAAGTTTGGGGCTAAAGCAATTGATGGATACTTTCTTGGGTACGCCACCCCTAACTTACGAGTCTGGAATCTAGAGACTAAAAGGGTCGAGGAATGGTCTGAGGTCAGAGTACAAAGGCATACCTTGCCAGTCAAATGTCCAGGTCAACCTTGGATGTTTGAGTACGATGACTTCTTCAATTCGATCAATGTTGAAGCCGTTGAAGAAAGTGCTGCGGCAAGGATGTTTTTCGAGAGTGACAATGCAACAGTTTCACCAGTGGTTCGTCCAATTCTTGTCAATCAAGAACCATCTTCGGTGAACAACAATACTCTCGACAATGAGGATTTTCACGATGCTGCTGAATTGAACGAATCTTCGGAGGATGATGAATTTCTAGATGCAGATCAAGAAGCTCCAACAACGGCAGTTCACGGTACTTCAGAAGGTACTCCTCCAGTGGATACCCATAGAACAGCTGAAGCTACTGCATCATCCTCTTCGTCAATTCCGGGCATTGATCTAGTTGTTGATCTCAATCTCAACAACCTGGGTATAAATATTCCAGTTCCAGATAATCCAGAAACAAGGATTCATAATACCCATCCTCAACAAAACATCATTGGAAATGTGCAAAGTGGCATTCAAACACGAAACATGTTGCGAAACAACAACAATGCAGGCTTGTATGCGGCTATTCGAGAATCCGGGCAACAAAACGATTGGTCTTTCGCGTGTTATGTCTCACAGGAAGATCCAAGAACTTGGAAAGAATCCTTGAAAGATAACTCTTGGGTTGAAGCAATGCAGGAAGAGCTGCAACAATTCCAGAAGCTGGGTGTCTGGAAACTCGTAGAGAAACCTGCTGGATACAAGAAGATTGGTACCCGTTGGGTTTTCAAATGCAAAAAGGATGACCGCGGAGTTGTTATCCGAAACAAAGCACGTTTAGTCGTTCAAGGTTTTCGTCAGATTGAAGGGATCGACTACAACGAAGTGTATGCACCTGTTGCACGTCTCGAAGCAATTCGAATCTTTCTAGCCTATGCGTCCTTCAAAGGATTCAAGGTTTATCAGATGGACGTGAAAAGTGCATTTTTACATGGTGTGGTTGAAGAAGAGGTGTACGTCGAATAGCCTCCAGGTTTTGAAGATCCTATCCATCCCGATCGGGTTTGGTTGCTCAACAAAGCTCTATATGGTCTTCATCAAGCACCGCGAGCTTGGTATGCAACCTTATCTCACT